>NC_046157.1:51211410-51506410 GCF_011064425.1 Rattus rattus | reverse complement strand
TTCGGGAGGTTCTTGTAGTCATGAGGCAGGTATGAAAACAACCCCCCCAGGCTGGAGGTTAACCAGATCTCGGTGTGCCCTTAAACCCTGCCCTGTCCTCATGAGTGGAGCTACAGTACTTCATTATAATCCTATAAAGTCATGTCCGTTTGGGGCTGCACTCTTGACCAGCACCGGGAATCCAGCTTTCCCTAAGCAGAGAGTTTGGGGACACAGGAATGTTCTCAGGCAAGGATTTTCTGAACGGGCTGTAGAGCTGCTATAATAACACAAAGGACATTCCAGGACATTATAGGGCTTCCATTAAAGTCCTGCCCCGCAGAATCTTAACACAGAACTTTTGCGGGGAAAAGTTATCCACGGAACTTGGTAAGGGACCCCGCCATAGAGTTGTCCTAACTGTGAATGCTGTATGTCCTTACCAAAAGAGGAAGTGGACAGACAGGCATGGAGACAAGACAGAGGTGAGGATATTGTATGTATAAAGAAGTCCAGAGATGGCCAACAAGGCCTGCAGAACTTGGGAGAAAACTGTAGAACAGACCCCCTCCCTGCCATGTTCCTTAGCAGGAACATACCTGTGGATATCACCTTGGGCTCCTGAATCCATGTGTTTCTATCCTGGGCCGTGGGGACCAGGTCGGTTGCGCTAACTTTGTGGGTAGCCCCATCATTCCCTGCGTGTCTCTCCAAGCTTACAAGGTTTGTGGTGGTGTGAGCGTGTCCACCCTGTCTCACAATCTACCTTCCTGAGTTTTCCCCCACCTGTATCCCACCACTCCATACACAGTGAGTTCTGTGTTATCGTTATTATAGCAGCCCCTACAGCTCGTTCAGAAAATCCTTGCCTGAGAACATTCCTGTGTCCCCAGACTCTCCGACCGTGGAGAGCTGGGTGCTCAGTGCTGGTCAAGAGTGGTTTGTCCTTCTTGACCAAGGAGATGCAGCCCCAAAGGGACATGAGTTTATAGGTTTCCCAGGAGGAAGTTCTGTCCACTCTCAACACAGCACAGAGGCGTCCTCCAGCTCTGTGTACTTTTAGAAACATATTATAGATGACAGAGTTTATGTCATTATAACATTTTGACATAAAAATAGACCATTTTTCTTCTTATGAGCAGTTCTACAAAGACGTTCACCTTTGTCGGTTATAATTATGTATTTCCTCAGACCAAGTCCTTAAAAGTGAGATTATTTCAGATCTAATTTTATATTTAAATCTTTAAAAATTTAAACATCTTATTTTCTCTAGCCTTTGAGAACAATAAAATGTATGGATAAGATCAGTGTCTGAAACTACGCACAAGTTATTACATTATTTCCTAATTTTTCATGAGCAGAAGGTGAGTTCATGGAAGGTCAACTACCCTTTTTCTTAAGAGAAATGTTCATTTTTTTTTTTACCTAAAGAGGGTTGTGGTGAGGACGGTGCTTCTCAAATCAGGTATTTCTTTCTTGCTTTCTTTTTTTATTATTTATGCCTCTGAACAGAAAAAAAAATTTTTTTGATGATGTCAAGGCGTGCTAAGCTGAAGGAGTTCAAAGTGCCAAGGGTATTTAGCTGTCTCCCTGCCCGGCCTTCCGAGGCCATGCAATAGAAGGAATAGTCGGCGAGCTGGCCCTGCACTAAATCCCACAGGAGCAGCCTTGGCAAACTCCTCAACGTCGTTCTTGTAATCCTGAGGAGCTCACAGATTCCAGGAAGACTCTGTGACTTTGGCAACCCAGGCTCTCCTCCCATGAGTCTTCTTTATTCAGAGTTCACGGCATTTGCTAATTTTCATAAAGCATCACACGAATGAATCCTCCACCACTGTCTACCCCTCGATCATAAAAGTGTCACGCGGAGTGACAGGTCCCCAAAATCAACAGAGCCTCCCCTTGCAGGCACAGGGGGAGAAGGGTCTGGAACCACTTTACGGAGTGTACCTCAGAACACCAGGATAAGAGCATGCCACGTTAGCACAGCTCATCTGGGTCGAGGCTGCCTGGTTGGCGCTTGGCTAGCTTTGAAACAGAATCACATTCTTCAGGAGGTGGCGATTGTAACACAATGAACACCAGCTGCTCCCTGAGCTTGGAAATAAGACCTCATCGTTCGAACAGTATTTGGTGTCAAGTGTTCGGTCCCCATTATGGTTAAGGCCAACATGGAACTTCTAGGCAAATAAATACATGAACAACAGCAACAATGTCCTCTTAGGACTGGAGGGAGGGCTCAGAGGTTTAGAGCAACTAGTGCCCTTCCAGAGGACTTGAGTCTGCCTCCCAACACCCACATTGGGCAGCTTATAACTGCTCATAGCTCCAGGGGGATCTGACGCCTTCTTCTGGCTGCACGGACACCTGCACACACGCAGCTCACACGTGCACGCGTGCCCACACACACACACACACACACACACACACACAGCACACACAGACACATAAATAAAAAGTAAACAGAAAGGATGGGAGAGACACTCCGTGATCTAAAAAGCACTGGCTGTTCTCCCAGAGGACGTGGGTTCAGTTTCCAGCACCCTCCTGGTGGCTCACAACCATCTAGAACTCCAGTTTCATTTCAGGGGCCCTGATGCCTCTCTCCTGGTCTCCCCAGACAATGTACACATAAGTTGCATATACATACACTCACAGAAGATCCTGAGATTAAATGTGCACTGTTCCCATCAATTTCTTGGCAATCTTAATTTGTACTTCTTACTCAGAAATCCCACACCCATGGAATATTCCATTCCTTCCCGTCTTCCTGAAGAGTACTCCATCCCTCTCAGCGTAGTCCTGAGAGCTTTCTGAAGACCCCTTTAAAGTAAGAGGCAAGAGCCATCTTGTTTATAAGGCGCCAGGATCCCACACCTCCAGAACGCCCCGCATAAGTAACGCAGAAATAGGTAGTGCGTTTAACAGAAGCCTGGGCTCGTCAATTTTGCATGGCCCTAACACGCCAAGTGTGGACTGCTGACGAGAGACAGGAGATTCATCTGCAAACACAAGGAGCCAGAGAGATGACTAAATCAGTGGAGAGCTGGTCAGTATCTACCTCGTGTTAGCTCTCACCATCAGGATGAGTAGCTGTGGCTTCCATGACAATGATGAATAATGATTAGGATTCTGTGCTCGCTGCACGTGTACAACACTTTGGGTTATGGACCTAAGATGTATACTAAGTCATCTGTGCTCTCCCAACCCTGGCGGGCCAGCCTTAAAGAACCCTTGGGGGAGCCACGTAATCCACATTGCCTTACGGTCCTCAGTGTGCTGAGATGGCTTCTGCCTCCGGGGGAAAGGGGGACATCTCGTGTCGTGTGCACCTAGGTGACAGAGATGAGAGGGAGTAGCTTTAGATCTAATATAGCGGTGTCTGCCTTATTCCTTAATGAGGATTGGCACCCGGGTTGGGGACACGGTGCAGGAGGCAAAGCGTTCACTTTGCTTGCACGAAGACCTGAGTTCAATCACCAGGACCCATACTTAAAATGGTGCATGTGGTGGTGTGTGCTTGTACTGCCAGCTCTGGGGAGGCAGTGGCAATGGGGTCCCTGGGGCTCAAGGACCAGTTTAGGCGAAGGTTTTGTGAGAGATCCTGTCTCAGAGAACGAGGTGAAGGCTCCTGAATAGTGACAGCCAGAGTTGTCCTCTGCACAACCTTCTTGTTGTACACAAGAGAAGAGATGGATTGAAGTATCCTAGGGAGCAGGCCTACCATCACAGGGTACCACACAGCGTGCTGCGTTCTCAGGGAGCTGAGTTTCAAGTTCACGGCCCTTGTGCCGCTCACTAATATCAGGTAATAATTGAAAGCAGAAATTGGATTTTTTTTTTTTTAGCTGTGACCAGTCCCCGGCTTCTCCAGTTCTGAGAAATTACAATACTTATCTTTCCTTAGGACGTCATAAATGCTATTCTGCTGTCTTAGCTACATAAAGAGATAGGACTTAATTATTTAATGTCACTCTCAACCATGAAAATAGTTATCAGGCCCTTGCCAGAACAGAATGTGTTAATTTGTAGCAAGCGCTGTCATAAATGGCTGCATCCCAGATTCCATAAAATACCAAAATAAAGCCAACCTTATAAAAGAAAAAAAAATATTCTAAACGTTTGGAAAGCTTGTGAGGAACATCAATAGTCCCCCCTCCAAATTCACATCATGGAAAAGTCTTTACCCCAGGCCCATCTCCAACTCCTGATTCCCCCGCCTTTACCTGCTGGGATTGCAGTGTGCACCGCCACTCTGCAAGGTTTGAACCGGGGTCCCACGTGTGCTAGGCAAGCACTCTGCCTACTGAGCTTCATGCCTACCCACCCTGTGTCATATTTTGCTATGACATACACCTCACACACCGATGGCGTGAAGTGACAGTGCTTTCCCCTACAATCAGACTGAAAGCAAGCGTGTTTTGTAAACGTTTTTATGGGAATTTGGGAAAGTGAAAACGAGTTCTTACAATTCCCTGGCGTCCAATGAGCAATGTCATCAGTACTGTCATAAGAGCCGGTGGCTCGATCAGTGTGAGTCAACTGAACCCCCCGCTTAGGGACGGGTACTTTTGTTATTTTTAGCAGGAGACAGACAGACAAAGCTGTATGTTTGGCTCAGGTATGGAAGACTTGATTGTCAACTGCGGGTGTTATACGAGGAGCCTCTGAGAACTTCAGATGGGGGGAGGGGTGGCTGGAGGAAGTATGTCACAGAAAACATGTCTCTGTCTGTCTGTGTCACTGTGTGGGTCTGTCTCCGTGTCTGTGTGTGTGTGTGTGTGTGTGTGTGTGTGTGTGTCTATCTGTGTGTGTATGTGTCTGTCTATGTCTCTGTCTGTCTGTGTCTGTGTGTGTCTGTCTCCGTGTCTGTGTGTCTGTGCCTGTGTGTGTGTGTGTGTGTGTCTATCTGTGTGTGTATGTGTATGTGTCTGTCTATGTCTCTGTCTGTCTGTGTCTGTGTGTGTGTGTGTCTCCGTGTCTGTGTCTGTGTGTCTGTGCCTATGTGTGTGTGTGTGTGTGTATGTGTATGTGTGTATGTGTCTATCTGTGTGTGTCTGTCTCTGTGTCTGTGTCTATCTGTGTGTATATGTGTATGTGTGTGTCTATGTCTCTGTGTGTGTGTGTGTATGTATGTGTATGTGTCTATCTGTGTGTGTATGTGTATGTGTCTGTCTATGTCTCTGTGTGTGTGTGTATGTGTATGTGTGTGTGTGTCTATCTGTGTGTGTCTGTCTGTGTGTCTGTCTATGTGTGTGTATGTGTGTGTATGTGTGTGTCTATGTCTCTGTGTGTGTGTATGTGTATGTGTCTATCTGTGTGTGTATGTGTATGTGTCTCTGTCTCTGTCTGTCTGTGTCTGTGTCTGTGTGTCTGTGCCTATGTGTGTTTGTGTATGTGTATGTGTGTATGTCTATCTGTGTGTGTATGTGTGTCTGTCTATATATCTGTCTGTCTGTGTTTGTGTGTGTCTGTCTCTGTGTCTGTGTGTCTGTGTCTATCTGTGTGTATATGTGTATGTGTGTGTCTATGTCTCTGTGTGTGTCTATCTGTGTGTGTATGTGTCTGTCTATGTCTCTGTGTCTCTGTGTGTGTGTGTGTCTATCTCTGTGTCTGTGTGTTTGTGCCTGTGTGTGTGTATGTGTGTGTGTCTATCTCTGTGTGTATGTGTATATGTCTGTCTATGTCTCTGTCTGTCTGTCTCTGTGTGTGTCTATCTCTGTGTCTGTGTGTCTGTGTCTATCTGTGTGTATATGTGTATGTGTCTGTCTATGTCTCTGTGTGTGTGTGTGTATGTATGTGTATGTGTCTATCTGTGTGTGTATGTGTATGTGTCTGTCTATGTCTCTGTGTCTGTGTGTGTATCTGACTCTGTGTCTGTGTCTATGTCTGTGTCTCTGTGTCTATCTGTGTGTATATGTGTATGTGTCTGTTTGTCTATGTCTCTGCGTGTGTCTGTCTATCTGTGTGTATGTGTATGTGTCTGTCTATGTCTCTGCCTGTGTCTCTATGTGTGTGTCTGTGTGTCTATCTGTGTGCATATGTGTGTCTTATTTATTTATGTCTGTGTCTGTCTGTCTGTCTATCTATGTCTCTCCTCTCCCCTACTGGCTATGACACGGCTATGTCTCTTTCATTAGCTCCCACCTCCATGAGGCCCCACTTCTGCACAGACCCAGAGGCCACCAGGCCAAGGACCATAGTCTAAAATCTCTGAAAGCATGAACAAAACCACATCTTTCCTGCTTTAAGTTATTTCTGTCATAGAGATGAAATTTTAAGTAAAACACACAAACAAGCCCTGAGTGACTCTTTGCTGCTGATGATCCTTGGTTTTGGGCCGGACTTCGTTTTGTTCCTGTCAAGATGAGGTTTTGTCAAGTTGACGTATGCTTTTACTCACACAAGGTCTTTGCAGAAGCTGTAATACACAGAGGACACTTCAAAGGAAAAGACATGATGAGTCCTACTTAGAATCAGGAGACTGCTGTGTCACAGGAAGGAAGAACAGGCCTGTGTGGCATCTCTCTAGTTCATCAGGGGAAGGGGACAGTACACCAGGTATGACATCTCTCCGGCTCAGCAAAGCTTTGTGTGAATCTAGTCTGACACCTGGAATTTTGAGAATTAAGGGAAGATGAGCCAACAGCCAAACACTCACATGTGCTTTTGTGGGGCTCCATGGGTCAGTTGTATGACGTAGACTTAAGACATGTCTGCTCCTTCATGCTGTGGGATCACATACACAGCTCTGGGTGGGCTAGGAGGCCCCTCCTCCTCGGAGTTCTCTTAATCACAGGTTACATCATCTATCCTTCCACTGCTCATCCAGTCAACGCTGACTTGAGCACCTGCACAGTGCAGCCTCCGTCTTCGTGCCCCACTCCCCGCCTCCCAGGGCAGTGAAGCAGGTGTATATATAACGCCCACCCACGGTTTGGGTGTGGAAAAGGACAATGAGCAGCTGATAGGGCTCCACACCTGAAGCCAGTTTCCCAGGTGCTTACCCAGTTTCCCTTCACCTTGTTTTGGTTTAAAGCAGTGCTTCTCAGTAGAGACCAACTCAAACCCTTAGGGGTACCATGCGTAGGACAGCCCTATGGCAAGGACAGTCTGAGATAGAGTCTGTGGACTTTGCTGTTTAGAAAGGCTGTGTCAGAACCACTGTGGTAAGCATGCCTATAATTTCAGCAACTGGGAAGCTGAGGCAGGAGGATTGCTCTGAGTTTCAGATCTGGCCCATATAGGAAGATTCCTGCTTAGAAACACAAGGAGAAGAGAAGAGAAGAGAAGGAGGGAGGGAAGGGGGAGGGAGGGAGGGAGGGAGGGAGGGAGGGGGAGGGGAGGGAGGGAGGGAGGGAGGGAGGGATGGAGAAAGAGGCAGAGAAAGAATGAAAGAAAGAGGGCCTGAATGAGGGAAAAAAGGCAGGGAAATAAAGGGAAGAAGGAAAGAGAAAGACAAGAAAGGCACCTCGATTCTGAAAGGCTTCTTGGAGACCCAGAGGATGATCCAGAACAGACTTTGTGGTAAAAAGACAGTTGCTCTCTTCTGAGCTGAAGTTGACATTGCCATTAGGTCCTCTCAGACATCAACCTTGACCTACAGTCTCCTGCTGTGGTATCTTCAAAACACACTCTGCGTTGTGGCCACCAGTTGTCCCTTAGCAGCAGCAGCAGGACTTAGCTGTGGATGATGACCCTTTGGTCTACAATGACCGAAGAGAAGATTTTGCACCTTAGAGTCCGTCTGTTGGATCCACGTGTGGTGTCACCAACATTCCAACACCACTCTTCCTTCCTCAACACAATGCTTGTGTGATAGGCCAGGTGAGGATTCTAGCCAGCCGCCATGAGATGGTGGCAGAGAAGGGATGATGGAACATACTGTAGTCACATTCCATGGCTACTTCTTACCCACCCATGTTATGGCTACATGTGGAGGTGAGCTGGAGGATGGCCTGGTGTCATGGTTGCTGAGCTGGACACAAGGCAGGGTGCTCTGAAATAAAGGCAGAGTGGTTTACTTCCAAGGACTTCCTGGACAAGAGAATATGGATGATGTTGACAGGGATGTCAAAGTCTCGATCCCATCACTAAATCAGGACTGTACATGTTTCCAAAGATAGGCCCTAAACACTACTCACAGGTAACTTTGGAAATATGACATAGTTACGGCTTTGTGTTCAAATCTCTGTCATTCAATGTCCCCCTGAGCATTTTCAGATGAACACAAGAACCTGGGCGCTGGAGAGATGGCTGGGCTGTTAAAGTTCTTGCTCCCCTACAGAGGATCCAGTTCACTTCCCAGCACTCAACTGGTGGCTGACAACCATCTGCAACTCCAGTTCCAAGAGATCCAATGGATCTCCTGGCCTCCGTGAGCCCCTGGCATACACATCATACACACAGAGACTAAACACCCATACATATAAAAATCCATTAATTAAAAAACAAAAGCTTGTTCAAGAGAAACACCTTGCCAATAGTCATGGGACTAAAGAAACAGGCAAACAAAAATATCTAAACTTCTTTCAGGCATTCAATCCAGCATTCTCAAGGAACAAAACGGAAAGTTCAAATACCCAAGACACCGTGACCTCATCTTATCCCTTTCAGGGGCCTGGTGATCTCTGCTTTCTCAGGAGTCCAGTTGGGACTGACAAGCACACTGTGTGAGACAAAGTCCCACTGTGTTTGAATGGTAGCCTTGTTCTCAACTCAGATATGTGTGTGATTTCTTCTGCGAGCCAGAAGGGTCTGGACCAGGCACAAACACATATTCACTGGTATAATATACACATGTTCACAGGCATATACACACGTTCACAGGCATATACACACGTTCACAGGCATATACACACATTCACAGGCATATGCACACATTCACGGGCATATGCACACATTCACGGGAATATACAAATGTTCGCAAGTATATACACATGTTCACAGGCATATACACACATTCACAGGCATATATACATGTTCACAGGCATATGCACACATTCCCAGGCATATATACATGTTCACAGGCATATGCACACATTTACGGGCATATACACACATTCACAGGAATATACAAATGTTCGCAAGTATATACACATATTCACAGGCATATACACACATTCACAGGTATATATACATGTTCATAGGCATACACACACATTCACAGGCATATACACATGTTCACAGGTATATACACACATTCACAGGTATATACACACATTCCCAGGCATATATACATGTTCACAGGCATATACACACATTCACAGGCATATACACATGTTCGCAGGCATATTCACACATTCCCAGGCATATATACATGTTCACAGGCATATACACACATTTACAGGCATATACACATGTTCACAAGCATATTCACACATTCCCAGACATATATACATGTTCATAGGCATATGCACACATTCACAGGCATATACACATGTTCACAGGCATATTTGAGACAAGACAACAGAGACAAAGATCGCCTCAGAGGCTACTTGGATTACCCTAAGTGAGCACTTATGCCAGGAGTGTCAGGCCCTTGACCACAGTGAGGTGAGGTTCAAAAAGCAAAAAACATATTCACAGGCATATACACACGTTCACAGGTATATATACACATTCATAGGCATGTACACTCATTCATAGGCATATACATATGTTCACAAACATATACGCATGTTCCTGTTTTGAAGCAGAATGCCATTGCATTACATGGTGGACAGTGCCCAACAAAAACTTCCAAACAAGCATTTGAGACAAGACAACAGAAACAAAGATCACCTCAGAGGCTACTTGGATTACCCTAAGTGAGCACACATGCCAGGAGTGTCAGGCTCTTGACTGCAGTGAGGTGAGGTTCAAAAAGCAAAAACTTGAGCCTCGGAGGAGTGGTGCAATCCTTGGTTGTCCCTCCCAGAGAGGAACAGACAGGCACCAAGGCAGTTAACAGAGGCTGTTGGCATCCACCAGACACAACCAGAACCACAGGAAAGCCGTGCCTAGTCTAGGCCCTTTAAAACAAAGGGATGATTGAGATCTTGGAAAGAAGATGAATTTGTGGGATTCAGAAAGAATAGTGACACAGAATTTGATCCCAGAAGCAGCAAACGCCTGCAAACATCAACTTAGTACTTACCAGCAACCAGGGAACACTGCTGTTTCCTGATACCATTCCATACAGTGAGGCTCTCGGAATGGCCTGGTACAATACCCCTGCCCTGTCCTGGGAGCTCATATCCTAAGATGGTGAATAGATCATTACAGCATGCTGGGAGCACAGAAAGAACGTGTAGCACAAATAAGGTGAAAAGCCCCAAAGGAGTCTAGCAGTGTGAGATCTGGATGTAGTGGGCGCTCAGGGAGAGCAGAGAAGATGGCCTTGCAAATCCCCACGTGAACATCGTAACGATGCAGAGGTGCCCTGCTATGCAAAGTACAGAACACAGGGAGTTAGGAGTTGCATCTAGGGGAATTTTCCTCTCTTCATCTAAAAGTGACTCATATGCTTTAAAACTTCTGTGAATCAGCGGCATGTGAGATGCACATTAACTTCCGGATTGTGGATTTTTGCCCTGGAATGTAGACTTCTATCAAGGATGCAGTTAGGGGCTCTAAAATGTATAGAAAAAACTTCAACGTGATCCTAAAGACGCTGATACATCACCTACTGATATACACAGGCACGTGGTGAAGTGCAGCCAGCCCTCCCGGAAAGAGAAAGGACTCATATTGTATATGGCATCTCTGAAAATCAGGCGAACTTTGAATGAGAGCAGTTGATGGGGCCAACAGAGGCTTTTCTTAGTTTTTTTTTTTTTTTTTTTTTTTTTTACCTCTGATTCCTAAAGGTAAATCTAGAGGACAGGTGGAGGGGATGTGCTAACTGACACCAATATTGACAACTAGTTGTTTTTTAATTGGAGGAATACATTACAATGGCCAGAATCACTGGGATAGTCAAATTTTATGAAATCTGACTCATGTATCTATCATAAGAGGGAGGTGACTGTCTCACTTCTGTGGAAGTCTCTGTCATGAGGATTATCACTATTGATCAACAAAGGAGAATACACAACTTTTGAATTGTTAACGCTTTCATTCTGTAGGAAATCATTTTGCTGGACCGTGAGACAAAGGATTTTGGAATGTTTTGCTGTAGGCTGGTCTAGATTCACAGCGTGAAAACCCAAGAGAAGGTTTTGGTGTAGCCAGGTGTGGTGAAGGACCTGAGCTCGTCTGAACTCATGGAGAGAACCTCCAGTCCTGACTTCCCTCATGCCTGTGAACTTTGCACAATTGCCAAGGATGGAAACGTCGAAAGCTGGTTCATTAATCCTTTGCTGCTGAACTGTCCTGCTCGTGTCCCCAGTTCCCTGGATGTCCTCTCACCTCTTGGGTACATGTGAACCAAGTGGACACTCTGACCTTTGTAAATTTTCTCCGTGAAGAAGATGATGCTATGACACGAGGATTGAAGAGATCAGCGAACAGCACCTGATGTTTCTAGGTTCCTGTGTCCCAGGTATGCACCATCAGGTCATAGTCATAGAGACCATCGTTAAAAATAGAAAGACATGCCAAGAAGTGAGAGTGTCCTAGGGGCTGGAGAGACCTCAAATGTTCTAGGAGAAGAGACTTTGGCGTTTCTGCAGGTCATTTATGTAACACCCAACTTCTCTGACTTTTCTATATTATGGGTTTTCCCTAGCACATTCTGTTTGTTCCTTGAAGCCCAAATGGAGAAGGGTCCTGCTCTGGGTCTGTTTCCTGAATTGGATTCTTTCACAGGTTAATTGAGATGTTGATTTCTCTGTACTCTCCACTCTTCTGCAGCTCAGAAAGGAAACCATCACCACAAACAATGAAAACCACTGAAGTATTCATAAAGACTGATTGATTAATGTTTTATTAAAAACTTTAATTACCTACAACTTTTTCCAGAAGACTATCTTTGCTTAATATAATGTGCATATGTGTGTGGGGGGGAGTGTGTGTAGGGGTGTGTGTGGTATGTGGTATGTGTATGTGTGTATAAGTGTGTGGGGGGGTCTGTTTGTGGGCATGCATGTGTGTTGTGTGTGTTGTGAGTATGTATGAGTGTGTGGGGGATATGTTTGTGGGCACACATGTGTGCAGGGTTGTGGGGTTATTTCTGTGTGTGTGTGAGAGAGAGAGAGAGAGAGAGAGAGAGAGAGAGAGAGAGAGAGAGAGAGAACATGATTTGTTGTGGTTGATAATCAAAGAACCTGTTCTCTGATTATCTCTGCTTAGAGAACAAACAAACAAAAAGCATAAGAAATTCTAACAGCATTAGGAAAGAACATATGTGTGTAGGGTGAGCTCCAAGGAAACTTCTGGAAATGAATGCTGCCATATTGAGTCATCTTACACCAACAGGAACTCTTACCCAGCACCAACAGGGCAAAGACCGGCGCCTTTAGGAAGGTTCCACTCCCACGACCCTGATCTACCTTAAGGTGCTTATTAGTGAAAAGGTGATTAGAGTTGAATGCACCAAAAGCCAGAATGCTGGCTACTTCATTCTCTCCACATCCATTCTCTCAGCTCTGAGTCACTCCAACCTACACCAGTGCCTAGACGAAGACTGTTCTAGACCTAAAGCAGACATTAGAGCTTTTAAGAAGAAAAAGCCACTGGCAATCTCAATGTTATATTTTAGAGCCAGGGCAGTAATGAGGGACTTTGGAGAGGAAAAGTAGAAATGGGCTGTGAAAATAGCTACTTTTGTTTAACCCAAAGTGAGTCACTGTCTGCAGATTTCTCTGGAAAGAGAATGTGGGCGGCCAGGCCGTGATCTGCTGAGATGTCGAGCAGGCAACACGTCTGCTAATGAGACCTCAGAAGTGTCTGATCATCTCTTCTAATTGCTCTAAATAATTGGAGAATTGCATGGCCTGGCCTCTCGTTCCCGAAGACGGTCAATTCAAATATGCAAATATAAAATTATTTGAACGCTGCTCTAATTGGAGTCCGGACTACCCATTATTCGCAGAAGAACAAAACAACGTGACTGCATGACTAGAAGAACTGACGATCAAGTCCTTCATTTTAAGCTCCACTGAACTCCCCAAATTACCACAGGCAGCCTTGACAGGGACCACCATACAAGAGAGTTGATGACCCCTAATTAAGACACAAGGAACATCTGGTTTTGTTAATATTTGAAATTGAAATTGGTTTGACCTAAGCAATACCCCACAATACCACTGAACGAAGCTCACGGCCAAGGCATCCTCTCTCTCCTCCAATGAGTACATCCCACTCTGGTCTGCTCCAACACCACCCCGAGACGAGGGTGTTACGGAACGGAAAGGCTAACGTGATACCAGATGGCAGGTTTTCAGTGGAAACTGCATCTAATGAAAGACGCAGAAGAGGTCTAACTAGCTCCTTCTCCAGCAAGAGCTGGGGGCCGCCTTATACAGTCTCAGGGGCTGGGGGTCTCTCCTTGCCAGGGCTTGTCCTCTCAGTGTATGTTTTTGTTGTTCTCTTCCGTGCATCCTCAGTTTCCTCCTACATCATGGGACTGTTCTCTGCTTTCCCCTCATAATGCGGTGCTTTTCGGTTGTTGTTGCCTCTGTCAGACTGTTCCTGCAGCTCCTGGGGTGACATCGAGGCTCTGCATCCATCCTCGTCACCGCTCTGCCTTCTCTTTGACACTGGGTTCATTCCATCTCTCCTTCCATTGCCCTGTCTCCCCAGCATCCTCAGACCAACAGAACTCGACGCTGCCACTTGTACTCTGACTTCTTTCCCCGATAAATGTCTCAAGGGAGTATTCACACTCCCATATCACTTCCTGCATTCTTGTAAGAATCCCTGAAGTTCTTTTGGGCTACTCCCCAGCTCCGCCCTTGAGATATATACCCTGTAGAGATGAAAGGCTGAGTGGCTCCCATTTGAGCATCAGATACTGAGAGGTAAAGCCATGGCACCTTCCAGGGCTCACACTACAGTCCCTTCAGCTCTGCATGGCCCGGTGTCCTCATTGTAGAGTAGACTTATAATAAATATCAATGTGTCCTAATGTCACTCTAATGACTGAGTGACATAATGCTTAATTAAATACCATTGTGGTCATCTTGAGTCACAGCAGCAGATCTGGATGCTCTGTGTGGGCCTTTTTCCTCTTTCTTTCTTTTTTGGCGGTGAGGGGGACGGGGTTAGGAGTAGAAAGGGTCTGTATTCACCTGTGGTGTGTTAATGACTGTGTGAATATTCACACCTATATGAATACACGTATGTATGGGGTCACCTGTACAAGTGCGTCCACATGTATAGAGGTCAAGAGGTTGATGTTGGGATCACCTGCAATCCTTCTCCACTTTGTTCACTGAGTCAGGGCCTTTCACTGGACCCAGAGCTTGCCTGAGAATTCTAGCTAGGCTGCCAGTCCTCACACTTGCACCGCAAGCAGCACTCAATCCACTCAGCCATCTCCCCAGCCCCAATGTTGTGTTTTTATCATTATTATCCTGAGAGAGGAGCCAACTATGAGTCTCGGCTCTTCATCTTTAAATGATCCAAGTCATTTGCTTTACAATCTCTTAAATTATTCAGTGTTTTCTCACACCTCCTTCACAACAGCTGCTCATCTGATCTTGCTCTTATCTCCGGGCTCATCCTCCCCATAGTGCAGAGGGTCCTCAGGAGCATCTGCTGATACCCTCGTCCTCCCACCCCCACCCCAGTCTCAGTTTGAGTAGCTTCTGTGGACACTTTGAAGAATTCACCCATCGCTTTTTCTTTCTCCCTTGTGCAATCCAGGAGGAATCCCATTTCTAGCAGTTCCTATCTCAGTAACAGAAACGTCATTTTTCTTTCTTTCGACAGTTCTGTTTACCAATCGAAAGTACAGTCTGTTCGTTCATGGTGTCCACACCTTCTTTTAAGTCTTTGAAGAGCTACACAGTGGTTTTATAGGAGCTTCTCTGTGAAGGCTCACATTTGTTTCTGGCTGTTATGTTTCACCTTGTTGGTTGCTTTTCTGGTTACTCTAATGAAGGCCATGACTAAAGCAGAAAAGAACTTATTTGGAGTCAGAACTGAAGGTGTACAGTTCACCATGGCAGAAAGGACATGAGTGTAAAGTGAGTGACTGTGCTGAACCCATGGTCAGGGGAGTAGAGAGAGAATCATGGTTCTCTGCTCTCTCTCCTTTTGTTCATTCAAAACCCCAGGTACAGAATAGGACTGCCTGCACCCTCAGCTAGCTCTCTGGAAAAGCCTTCACGGACACACCCAGAGGTCTGTTTCTTATCTGATTCTAAACCCCAAGTTGATAACCACAGCCAACCATCACACCAATGCAGCTGCTTATCCTGATAGTTTCTCTTAGTTATTCACTGCATTGATTATTGGCCTTCCTGACACTTTTCTTACTGCATTCTGGACACAGTGAGAACTAAGCATTTAAGGTGTAGGTTGATTTTTTTCAATGCAGTACTGAGTCATAGGGGCCTGTTTTCTTTTCAAAAATGAATTTACCTGTCTGGCGGGTGAGTGTCTGTGCTGGTTTTTAGGATCTCCAGTGTACAGGGCATAGTTTACTCGGCGGCTGAACTTTCTACAGTAGAGTCTTGTAAGTGTGCAATGGGACCTCAGCTTCCACTCATTGAAAACCTAACATCTCT
This sequence comes from Rattus rattus, assembly GCF_011064425.1. Lineage (NCBI taxonomy): Eukaryota > Metazoa > Chordata > Mammalia > Rodentia > Muridae > Rattus > Rattus rattus. Next base: position 51,490,775 of record NC_046157.1, on the reverse strand, counting down.
CACTACTATGTGCCTAGTGGAATCTCCATCCACCTCATGGCGCCTAGCAACTTTTCTATGGTAGGGGCCCCCAAGGGCCGAGAAGTCACCCAGGAAATCACCACACAGGAAATCACCACACAGGCTGCCCACGTGTCTGAGTGTGTGCGCACACCATCAGCTCAGTGCAATCTCCATCCCACCACACTCCCGACATCCTTAGCCTCACTGCCCAGGGGCGTACACACCAATCAGACAGCAACCCACCATACACAAGAGACAGAGAGGCCAAATCTGAGTAAAAAGCTCTTCTCCGTTATATTCTGGGCTCCGCTCTTAAGGAGAGAATCCCACGGAGGGTGCCAGCCCCGAACAGCCTGCTTCCTTCGAAGTTCTCTGCTTAGAGAGCCTGGAACAGTCTACCAAGCACTAAAGAGGTTTGCCTGCCATTCGGAACTCAGCATCTGACCAGCGACTCCAGAGACCCTCAAAGCCGGCACCCAGGTCTCTTGTGAAGTTCTTGCCTCGGGTATCCTTACTGGCCAGCCTCACTGGTGCTGCCAGCTCCCAGGGTGAGTGCTGCCTACCCTATGAGAAGTGTCCTTAGGCAGAAGAGTGACATGGGTGCAGGGTCCAGTTTGTCTCTCTTGTCTTTAAAGTCGCACTAATTCGCACTCACTGTAGAGTGAGTCTACACATTTCTCTGCTTTATCCCTGGGGAAATCCATTCATCGCATCCAGAATCCACCCACTCAGCCTGACTGTAAGTCTTATTTAACGCTTTATTAATCATCTGTGTCCTTCGTCATGAGCCTTCACGAAATGCTAAAGGCAATGGCTTCAGGAGGAGGCCAAGGCAGCACGCCTGACTCACAGACTCGGACGCTAATAATTATATAATATTTGAACAAGATAAAAGCTGCCACACAAGGAGGGGTGGTGAGCTGTGCGGCAAAGGGCTCGCCTAGCGGTGGTGAGGGCCCGTGGCCAGACCTCACGAAGAACACAGGATGCCCTCGTCTCACTTTTCTTGATTTAAGTTGAGAAAAGAATCACAGATAAGGCCCAGTCCTGCTGATGATAGGCGCTCTGGTTGACGAAAAAGTGTCAGTGCAAGTGTTCGATGAACAAGGGCTCCGCTTAGCCGTGCTTGATTATTTCATTCCGATATCCAGGAATATGATTACAGCTTCCAAAGGATCACATTAACATGCATAAAGGATTGACAAATACAATTAGATAGGAAAAATAGGAGCATGATATGTTAGAAGTAGGAATAAAGTATACGTAGCATGTGACAGGGGGTCTTAATGAGAATGTGTGTTTATGATGAGTGCACAGGGTAGTATGGCTAAAATGGACCCTTGTGTGCATGTATGCTCTGTCTGAATTGCCCTGTGCTGTATAGGTTGTGTACTTGGTCTTCAGGACACAAGATGACCCCTAACCATTCTATCTATATTTGTATAGAGAAAAGGCTGGGCTGGGGTGATGGCTCAGTAGTTAAGAGCGTATGCTGTGCTCCCAGAAGATCATGTTTGAGTCTCAGCACCCACGGGAGCTGGCCCACAACCACCTGTGACTTCAGTTCGAGTGGATCAACACCCTATTCTTTTTCTTAATTTTTATTCTTTACCTTTATGTGTATGGGTGCTTAGGATGTCTGTGCAGAGGCCAGAGAAGGTATCCAATTCTCTGGGAATGGAGTTACAGACACATAGCTGCCATGTGGGTGGTGGGAATCAAACCTGGGTCCTCTGGGAGAACAGCCAGTGTTCTTAACCTCTGAGCCGCCTCCCAGCCACTCAACACTGTATTCTGGTCTTCATAGCACTACACACACAGCAAGACACACCAAGCCATGCACGCATACATATAGGTACAAATAAGTGTTCAAAAGAACCCCCAGATAGTTGCCTAATGATACAAAATGGATCCACGAATGAAAACATGTAACTTTTTATTATTATATAACCTTGTTTGCATTTTGAGGTTTGCTGCCTTCTAGGCTTAATCTGTTAATGTTGTTCTGGTGGGAGCTGGGGTCCCAATCTGGGTCCACAGAGAAGCACAGAAGCAATTCAACTCCAGTTCTGTTGGCTGAGAGGGGGGATTAACTAGCTTTTGGATGATTTCTTCCAAGCCAGGACCTGCAGTGTGTGTCTCTGAGGGGCCACTGAACTATATTTTCTTTCATCCTGCCTACACTGTGCTTCTGGCTGCAGTTTAACTTTGTGCCATTTCTTTTGTTGCTAGGAATCCTCCACATGGGCGGTGCTACAATGTATCATTCACACCGCACATGGGCGGTGCTACAATGTATCCTTTACACTGCAGCATAGTGTGCCACTTTCAACAGGGAAAGCAGGCCCCTTCACTTCTGTTATCCCATGTTAGTGACCATACAAGCTATGTGTATTAGTCAGCTACTGGTGTGTAACAAATGACTTCTAAACTGAATAGCTTAAAGTAGCATCTATTTTTATTGTATACTTTGGGGCCAACGAGTAAAGAAGTATTTATGCTTTCTTATGTTCACTGTGTCTCTTGGAAGTGCAGCTGAGGTCCTCGATCAGAGAGCTAAGCTAACGTGAGTCTAATTGTTCTTCCACTGAACATCGGCAAACACCCAAAATAGTAACGAGATTTAGAAACATGTCACACGGCAAAGCACCAATTGGGAATCATGAAGAGAGACTTGTGATACAGATAGGGAATGTCTTCCACAGGCAAGTCCAGGGCCCATGGATGGGAAGGGCAAAAAAGAGTCGGGTTCACTATAAAGGAAAAGATTAATATTGTAGCAAGAAGGCGAACCTTCGCAGCGAAGTAGAGAGAGTCCGTTGGGGTACCAGTGACTGTGAGCTGCTTCCTGTATCCCAGATGTGATTAGAGGTTAGGGCGTGCTGGCGTGTTCTGATATATAAGGTCATATTTTATGTACTTTCGTGATCTGATCCATCTCAAGTCAATTTATAATCAATACTGAGCTCACAAGAGTCCCATTCTCTTCTCTTTCTACTAACATCAGGGTAGAACCAATGACACTCATCTGAAATCCCAGAATCTGAAATCCCTGTCCTCCACTCATGACTATCAGGTAAGTTGTCAAAGGAAGCCTCTCTGTGACCCTGCTCTTTAGACAGTGTGACTTGTGTGTGAAGGGGGACTGGGCACATGTGTTTATGCAGGTGGGTGCACAATTATGGTATGTGTATGTGAGTGTGGAGGTCAGAGGTCAAATGGAGGTGCCACTTCTTAGGGGCTGCTCATCTTGGATTTCGAAACAGGATCTCTCACTGGCCTGGAGCTCACCCACTCAGCTAGGCTGGCTGACCAACCAGCCTCAACTTCCTCAGCACTGTGATTACAAATGGCTGCTGCCAACCTTGGGTTTTCACACGGTTCTAGGGTTCAAATTCAAGTCATCACACTTGTGGCAAACACTATTGTGATTGAGCCATCTTCCCAGCCTATCAGCCAGCATTTCTTGATGCCCCTTATTGTCTTTGGAGTGAAGCCCAGACAACTTACCTATATAAAATGGAGCCTTGACACTACCCTACCATTCCTCTGCTCTTCTCTACCCCTCTCTCATCGTCTAGATGAGACCAGACACCTCAGCATTCAATAACTATGGAATCATGTTAGCACTACTGGGCGTATTTAACCTGACAGTGCTAAGACCTAAGCTCTGTGGTCAAGGGCATATTTAGTGGGCGGGATGAGGCACAGAGACAAAAAACTTACCAAAAAAAAGTCTTAGTATCCTGGGAATGGAAACAAAAGACTATCCTGCCTGCCCTAGAAAATAAGATTTTTTTTTCTGAAAGAATATAAACAGATTGAAATGGGACATATTTTTTTAAAATTCTAGAATAAAGAATTACTCTAGCAGGAAGAGCTGGGTCTTTGGAGTCACTGGCATTTACAGGACCCATCAATGTCAAGAGACCTCAGCCCACTGTGGTCTTCTAGGAGATGAAAAGCTAGAACACAGCAACAGCAGAATGACCACATAGTTAGATCTTGTGTCAGGCACAGTAGTGTTTTAAAATAGACACTCAAATTTAATATCTCATCCACCTCAGACATTGTCAAACTGTTGAGCCCCTCTGTGGAGACCAGTCCAGAGAAAATGCCCCTGCCTATCTCCAGGAGAGTTGGGAGCATAAGCATGCAACTGTGGGAAACTGAGGCCAGATGGACAAACCTCAGAAAGACCCTGGCTTCCTGGAATACTCTGTTATATTGTAGGCTTCTCTGCTTAGCCTACATTGGAAATAGTGGTGTCCCAGTGTAGAGCAGTTCCCATTTATCCGAAAGAGTTGTGTTCCAAGGGGGCGACTGGAGTTGTCCTGTAATCCCCAACCCCACAGAGGCAACACAATTTTAATAAATTGGGGTGGTAAGAAGTTAACCACAAAATCTAATAATACAGGATGATCGTTACCAATGTAGCAAAAATCATCGGAACGAACTCCCTCTTCCTCCCCCTCCCTTGTCGCCTAAATAGCTCACTTCACTAGACTCGACCTTTCGCAGACCACAGTTGGCCGTGGTTGACCATGCATAACAGTTTCCACAGAAAGTGAGATCACAGATAGGAGGTAGGAGCTGACTTAACTAAAAGAGCAAGAAGTCAGAATCCCATCAGGAGGTCACCAGCCAAGGGACTGGGGTAGGACAGAGACAGCCCTAGGTTTTGATGCCTTTGCTTTACATTTAAAAATATAGTAAATAATAATAATAATAATAATAATAATAATAATAATAACAATAATAACAATAATAATAATACATTAAATGATGGTGGTGATTCTTCTGCCTTATCTTTTCCTCCTTCTCCTCCCCTTCTTCTACTGTTCCTCCTTCCACCTACCCCACCCTCTCTTCATCCCCCCCTCCTGCTCTTACTCCCTCTCCTCCTTCTTCTAAGGCCTCCATCTACATCCCGGATAGTCCAGCCTTGAACTCATGCATCCCCCTGACCTTGGCACCTATATGATGTGATTTTAGGTATGAACCAACGTATCTGACTCAAAGTCCCTTAAATTCTGATGTTGATAATTGTGACAATGTCTTAGGTATAAACAAACATGTCCAAAACACCGTTGGCATAGTAACTAAGACTAGAATAATTGTAGTTTATTGGTTCTTATTTTCAATCGCCTAAGCTAACATCATCTCGCAAATTGTCAGAGTAGCGAACAGTGAGACTATGTAGACATGCTGGTCACTTGAAATTATGTCTAAGTCAGACACGCCCTGGATGTGCTCCTGTGGTGTCAGGTAAACAAGGCAGCTGAGCTGGTACCAGAACAGCCGTGAAGCATGGATTCCAATTAAACTACCACACAGCACGGCAACCTCAATTCCAGCTCCATGAAAATCCCCCAAATACCTCACTTGGCACCTCTTACCCAGGGTTGAAAAGGCACATCAGAATCCAGACACAGATTTCATTGTTTGTTACTTTGGTCAAAATCTGTCAACATTTCCCAAAGATGCTGAGGGCTGGTAGCTGAGGTGAGCCGTGAGGCGGGGAGCTACAGCAAGCTTTGATCAGTTGGTGCTGATTACATTCTGAGCTTTAAATTATGTGTTCCAAGCCTCCAGCTCTTTCCACATAACAGTTAGAGTCCTTCCTTCCTTCCTCCCTTCGTTCCTTCCTTCCTTCCTTCTTTCCTTCCTGGCTATAGTAGCCCTGGGAGTACAAACAGAACCTCCACATAATGACAGAAGTCCTTAGGAGCCATCTCCAGTGTGTATGATTTTATAAGAATTAGAATACTCAACCCATAAACACCCCCGTAAGTCGATCTCCTCACCCTGGACAATGAACACTTCGTGTGAATATTTAACCTGGGCACCCGTGACAGCATTCCCCAATTCCTACAGTGCTGTAACTTGGTGGCTGCAAAGACCCAGGCTCTCCCTGGCACATGCCGGCTGGGTCTTGCCTGCATTCTGCATGCTACCAGAAAACTGACCTTCACCGTAAGAATGCCTCTGCTAGATTAAATTCACTTAAGAGCAGAGATGTAAGGTTGTTAAGTACCCCCAACAAATTATTTTCAGGATATAAGAAGGAACCAGGCTGGAGGTGCAGCCAAGTGCCAAACCTGCAGTAACTCATGCTCACGTCTGCTGTCAGCTATGGCTTCTCAGACTCCGCATTGCATCCTGTGCCTTGGTGGGCAGGGTAATGAAGCGGTAAGTCTGGCCAGGGCTGAGGGACAGCCTTGTCTCGGCTTCATGCCAACCAGGGAACATATATCAGAGCAAAGCAAGAGCAAAGCGGCGGGCATGTTTTCTTGGCAATCACCACGGGTGACCTTATGATTTAAATTACTGGGAGCATCTGCACACCCCACTATGTTATCTTGAGTTGTCCCTAGTGGATGTAAAACATATCATTTGTTTAAACATGTGCATGTGTGTATTCGTGCATGTGTGTATTCATGCGTGTGGAAGTGCACATGCATGTATGCATGAGGCTGTGGAGAACAGAGGACAAGCCCGGGGAATTATCCCTAACACTGGCCTCCTCCTCTGACTCAGTGGCCCTCCCCTGAGTACCACAGTACTGGAGCCATGGCCTCTCAGAGAGCTTACACCCAAGAGTTGTCATGGTCATCTCCCAAAAATGATCTTGCTAAATCTATGGTATCCACATGTGCTCTGATGTACATGTGAGGGGCAAGCACTGACTGGGGTGTGGGTATCCTCCTTTCAAGGCAATGGGTCAGAAGCCAGTGCCATTTCTGAGTGCTATTTGCATTGTTTTTGAAACAGGATCTCTTGCCAAACTAGAACCCACTTCTTTGGATGGTGGATCTGCACAGTCAGGAAGCAGAGAGACTGGGGGTGCTCAGGCACCTGACCCCTCTTCTCACTCCAGGCTCCCAGCCAATGGCTGGCCCTGCCCTTGTTCAGGCTGAGAGTCTCTCTCTCTCTCTCTCTCTCTCTCTCTCTCTCTCTCTCTCTCTCTCTCTCTCTCTCTCTCTCTCTCTCTCTCCAGTTAAGTCTTCCAGGATGTTTCCTGAGAGACACATCCTGGGATGTGTTGTAGGGTAACACTAAGTCAGGTTGACAATGAACATTCCTGTAGTGACAGATGGCTGCAAAGTTTTACAGTAAATGCAACCAGGCTCCAGCTGCCCCCACCTCTTCCTGTGTCTTCCCTTCAGCATCAGCTCTGTCTCCCTAGTTCCTCCTCTTCCTCCCCAATCCTCCTCTTCTTCCCCCATCCCCTTCCAGCGGTTTCTTTATTGTTCCGTTCCCTCCTCTTTCATGAAAGTACCTTAGGTTCAGATTTGTTCTTTTAACATCTAGCATAAGCTGCAGTAAATGACCCATCTTGATACATCACCTTCCACTGCTAAAGCAAAGGTCTGGTGTCCAAATAAAAAAGAAGAAGAATTATGTCAAAGAGAGAGAGGAATTTCCCAGAAGCCCAAAACTTAGAAATTACCCTCCCAACACGGGAGACCATGTCTAGATGACCTGGCGAGTCTCTCACTTATTCAATCTCTTGAGCAACAGCCATGATAGAATGCCCAGGATAAGGCAGGCTGACCGTGGGAGATGGAGAGAGAGGAGAACCTCCCTGGTTGGAAGAAGTCCCATAAGCCTTCTCACAGAGGCTGGGATTAGTGCTAAGCCTTGGAATATACAAGTCAGGGGCCTGCTGTGTGTCAGCCCTGGAAGATATTTAGAACGTTGGAAGGGCCAGGCCTATGCTGGCTATCAGGGTTTGCAAGATTAAATTGGGAGTAATCCTGGGCCTCACCCTGGATTATACCTCAGTGCAAGCTGTCAGTCCTGCAGCCTCAGGCCTCCTGCAGCCAACAAATGCTGCCTCTGGGGAGCTAGGGCTGCCTCTGAGCAGCTAGAAACAGCTGTCTAGCATGTCCTTCTTCTCTCTTCTCATTGGGCCATCACCTTCCACTACATCCCCTAGCTAATAGAGAGATAGTTGTCTGAGAGGCTGTAAGCTATGGAAGGATAACTGAGTCACCAGAAGGCATCTCATGGAGATGTGGACCAGGGAAGTGAGCGGCAGTAGTCGCCACATCCTTATTGAGCTCTCTTTCCATGCCAGGTGCTGTTGGGGGTTAAATTGTTATGAGTTCAACAAGATTTCTCCGTTGAAGTTCTAACCCCTGGACCCCAGAAGATAAACTGACTTGTAAGCAAGACCAGTGTAGATCTAATTAGTTCAGATGAAATCTAGGAGTGGAGCCCTAGTGGTGGACACTAGAGGACAGCCATGCTCATAGCCACATGAAGATGGGGAGAGAGATGGAGACAATGTCTTCACAAGTCAAGGATGACCAGAAACACTAGGAGCCTGGAGCAGGTCCTGCCTCGTGATCCCTCCTGAGAAGGAACTTGTCCCATGCACAGCTGGGGTTCTCACCCATGCATTTCCCCGTTGCTTAAGCCACAGTTTGTAACGCTTTGCTAGCGAAGACCCCAGGACATTGATCTACCATGGAGTTAAGTAAAATCCCTCTTCTGCAGCATTCTCAAGCTCTAAGGCTCTAACGAGGCAGATGGAAGGACAGGAGACCACTGTGCGGTGCTGGTGGAGGGCGGAGAAGCGTGGCGTGAGAGGATGTTGGAGCCATTTTCTTGAAGGTTCAGTGGGAGGAGTTGGGAAGAGATTGCTTGACCCCAGCCTTGCCATTTCCTGGGTGACCTTTATCCCTTCCAGGTCATTTCCTAACTGGAATAAACAACTTTCCTTCACTTTGGGCCACTGGAGGTGTGAGTTGGCAATCTCTAAGAATGTCAGTAAACTGAAGACGCTCCAAATCCTCCAGATACTCCTCAAATCTTCTGGAGGTGCTGACTCCCGACACACGTAGGGCACACGCCTGGCACACGCGTGGCATGTCCTTGTCCACTGCCTCACTGTCTGAAGGCAGCATACATTCGGTTTGACTTGAGCCTTCTGTCTGTGTGGCACGGGGTTGGGGTTGCAGGGTTAGACACTGCTGGCTCCTGACGGGTGGGGCTGTGCACTTGAAACCCCTTCAGCAGCATCCAGATCCTTCCTTGCGGCTCTGGTTTATAAACACTGCTCCCTGTTGATTATTTTTAAGAGCTGGTTTCAGAATATCACCTGGCTGGCACTTCCAAGATTTTCTGTAGCACTAAAGACCACTTTTGAAAATTACAACTCTCTTTCCACCGTGTCACGAGAACATTTTCCTCCGCGGTAATTACTACCTTCTCCGGGGTTATCTGCTCCATACAGGCGTGTAGCTTAGTCTGTTTCCCTTAATGATAACGTCAGCTCCAGGAAGGCAAGGCCGGCTAGTTGCTTTGATCACTACTAATGTACCCTCAGGGATAAGTGACTGAGGAGATCTTCTGGTAAACGCCACACCTTCCAGGCACCTAGTTCAGTACTTGGCCCATGGTAAATGCTTAACCAGTGTCTGTTGAGTGAACATACGATGACCATAACCTTGAAAAATTTAACCTCATTGAGAATAAAGTTATGGATTAAGTAGTCCGCAAACTGGAAGGACCTGATCAAGTTCACATTGAATAAGAGTAGCATCTGCATCCTATGTCATAAGGCTCAACCTGCACAAACTTCAAAAGTGGAACAGCGGAAATAACTCCACAGAAATTTAGCACAGCGATGAACATTATTGCCCACTGGGGCTCTTGGTGCTTCACTCAATTGTATCAATGACGTGGTGGGATTGTAAGGTGGCCCCAGCACGCCCTTCCTCCATGGATGGACCCTTGGGGAAGCTCTTCTACTGAGTGCAGGTAGAACCTGTCTGCTGGTGCTTAGATCACAGGTGGTGACAAGGACAGCTCAGCTGGGGTAAGCCTGATCTCATGGTGTGTGTGGGGGGCACATTGAAGACGGCCTCACCCCCACCCCAGACCACAGAAAGGTCTGGAGGAAGCAGCAGCAGCAGCCAGGCAACAAATGACCTACGAGGGTATCTTCAATGCTTTTCTCATCTCTGCCACTAAATAAGTGACAATCGGGAGGAAGAAGGACATTGTTCAGTTCACAGATGCATGGCAGGAGGGACATAGGAGGGAGGGAGGTAGGGAGGGAGAGTTGATCTCAGGCCTGAAACAGGGTTAGGCTACCTTCACAAACTGGATCCCAGGAACCTACTCCTCCCAGACAGACAGCAGCTCCCTCACGTTGTTTCTGGGGTCTCAAAGTGACGCTGAAGTGTAAATAGAGTCCTGGGGTATGAGTGTCCTAGTCAGGGTGGGATCCCACCCACCGCTGAGCACCAGCACCTGGCCTCAGCCTCACGCCGTTTCATGGTCTCCTAAATTGTTAGACTTGTGTGGAATCTGTTTGAGGAGATAAGTGTCCCCTCTGGCTGGCAACTTTCCATCTCTGCTCGAGATTCCCGGGGAAATTCCGATTCCTCCGGTGGCCACTGTTTGTGATATCTGAATATGATGCCCGTGTATCCTGATAGTCAGATTAAGAGACAGGGCACCTCCATTCCTGTCAGGATGGTTACAAAAGGCTTTGGTGTGGACAGTGGTGGTGTGGTTGTGGCATTGTGACCTTTAAATCCCTCCACGTTGTGAATACACATTGGTTTAAAAAAAAATCACACAGAACATTATGTACATATTACCGTATTTTTACAAAAGGAAGGGACACACAATTAAAACGAAAAGCATCGCACTGCTCTACTCTCTGGTACGGCTAGAACCAAGGTCATCTCTTGGCCCGTGGGGGACTGATATCATTCTAATCAATCCGCAGACCTCATCTCCTTTATTTCTCGTGGAGACTTAAGAGGGGGTTGAGAAGAGAGGTCAACTGGTTGAGTCATGGCTGCCACGGTCACACAGACTTGTCTGCTTCCAAGAACTGTGCATAAAGGCCGGACAGTCCATCTCTAGTAGTTACAGCCCTAAGGAAACGAAGCTCATGGTGGTGGCCACAGCTCCCTTATATGACTTTTCTTTCCCTGCATGAGAGATGGTGAGGAAGAAGGGCTCTGTCTGCACAGAGAGTACATGACGATCGAAGAACCAGTAGGTCTAAAACACAGTGTCTACACTGAAGCTCCTGTTCCGTGAAGCAGAAGAGGGAAGTCTTCAAGGTAAGGCGATAGGAAATTTCAGAGCTGCAGAGTGGATCTTTCTGGGAAGGTTAGTGGTGGCCATACAGGACGGTGGTTCACAGTAGGTCCTCTGAGCGGCACACAACACGGTGACTCAAGACGTCTGAGCAAGCCGCTCACATTGCCAGGCACATTTTAAAATGGCAGCTCCTCTTTCATGACAGGATCTGTTACTTAAAAAATAAAGCAAAGCAATGAAGGCTGCCTCTAGCTTCCGGGACATTCTAAATGTGCCATGTCTCCCTGATGCGTGCACACACACACACACACACACACACACACACACACACATCATGAGTACATCAGAGCCTCTGGTTCTGCAAAGGCTCTTTATCTCTGGGATATTTTGCATGGTTTCCATAACCTGGGATACTTCTTGTAAAATTTATCTTGACAAGCTAACAGATTTTCCCAGAGAGTTGCCAAGAATAATCTTAAAGGAAAAAAAAAATAAAGAAGCTTAAACCCAGTTTTCTTGTGTACTTAAGAAAAGACAGGATGTACATTGTACCCTTGAGGGGGGAAGCCATTCGAACTTTTTTTTTTCCAATATGAGTTTAAACATGTTTGGTAGAAGAAAAAATAATTCAGCTTGGTTAAGCCTACCAGTTTACTTTGCCTGACTATCATGGGATTCCTTAAAGACAGGGAAATGGAACCCCTAAATGTAAATTATCAAAAATCCCAAGAGTAACATTCTGTGATTTGGAAAAAACAAAACAAAACAAAACAAACCCAATAACTTGCTGGTATAATTGATGTCACTTTTTAATCTCTTGGATTTTCAAGCTGTCTCTGTAAAATAGAACTAAACAAAAACAAGCCTGACTATAAACAGAAAATCTCCTTTTCTTAGAATGTAATTTTCAAAGTGAAAGTGGCTTTAAAAAAAAAAATCAACCCCCCCAAAAAAACCCAAAATCAACCTTTTTGTGAGGATTTCACATATGTAAAAATGTATTTTGGTCATATCCACTCCCCTTAGCGGCTCCTCCAGCTGCCCGGCACAGACTGTGTCCCCGCCTGACTCCATACCCTCTCCTTACTCCTTTAAGTGATACACTGTGGCCACGGCGCTGCCTGTATGTGTGTGGTGCACACTCATCCCTGGAGCCTAAGCAACCAACCGGGACAGAGAAGGAAATGGTCGCTTTCCAGCTTCCAGCAACTCCCAGCAGTTCCTCGGGAGCCCCTCCCCACCCCTGCCGGAATGGTACCTGCCTTGATCCCATGCAGGCCTTACACAGACACCCACAGCGGCTGCGCAGAAGGCACTGTTTCCAGATGGTCTCAACCTCCAGAAGGTTTCTTGGGCCTCAGAGTCCTTTCTTGAATCTTCCCAAACCCTGCTTGTTTTATTTAACTGCTGTAATGAAAATTGTTGTTCTACGTCTCAATACACAATGCACGTGAGTGCTGTCAAGCCAGTGGGCTGCCCTTGCCCTTCACAGGATGCCTCCTGCGAGCTGAGGGTAGTTCAGATTTCTGCCTGACATTTGCCTTCCTTGTTCTCAGTAATGAAAAGCAAGACTGAAGATCACATGATCCTAAACTTAGCTGCAGGAACTGAAGCCAGGGCTGCTGGTGGTCCCGCGGTCCTGCGGTGGCACTCACGGTTAGCACCATTCCGTCTTTAAGTGCTACCCACCCTCAAACCCAAACCTTCTGGGACTGCGATCGCCAGACTTCTGATGGCTGGGTAAAAGAACCCGACAGAAAATGTTCCCTGTAACAAGCGGCTTCGAGAGAACCACACAGAAGTGTGCAGAGGGCCCATCCCCTCTGAGAACAGGCTGATAAGAACAGTGCTTCTGACAATTGGCCTGGCTCTCCATAGGACGCACAGACTGTCTCCAGGAAGAAAGTAGAAAAGTGGGGAACAGAATTCTGGAGGCCGCATGTCTCAGGCTGGGGAGATGGTTCTATATGTAACGCTCTTGCTTTGTAAACACTCAGGCTGGAGTTTGGATTACCACATAACTGCCAGGTCTGCAGGGAAGGCCATCTGTGATCCCAGAGCTCAGGAGGCAGAGGCAGGGGCCCCCAAGGAAAGCTAAGTAGTTGAGTAGCCAAGTTGTCAAGCTCTGGGTTCAGAGAGAGACCCTGCTATGGTGAATAACAGGGCAAGCAACCAAGGAAAACATCCAGGCTCAACCTCAGACCCCTCTCTCTCTCTCTCTCTCTCTCTCTCTCTCTCTCTCTCTCTCTCTCTCTCTCTCTCACACACACACACACACACACACACAAGCACACGCACAGACGACATTCCCATCCATCGTATACACGTTTGTGTCCAGACACATGGAAACATGCAAACACATATACACACACAACAGGGGGACAAAACAATAAAGGCCATGTCCTGTGGCAGAAGGCAGGAAAGAAGCTAGGACCACCATTTTGTCCCTGTGCAGCGATTCAGGGAGATCTCTAGGCCAGACTGGGTCCCAGCGGATTATTGTACAGACACTAAAGAGGCCAACTGTGGAAAGCTGGCTGGCCACTTCTTCAGTGAGGAATGTGATGGAGAAGAGACGAAATTACCAGGGTGGGAGACCAGGGAGAAAAATCCTCTGGAACACTTGAGAATGTCCCAGCTGTACCCAATAGCACTGTAGCTTGGCCACCCATTACCCAGACTGAAGGAGTGTGAGGATTGTCGACAGAGCAGGGAGAGCAGACAAGAAAGCAACAAATCTCTGTACCCCAGGGATCTTTTTAAAGAATTAAAGCCATCAGAGGAAACATGAGAAGGTTCTGAGATGCTTACACTCATTTTTCAGGGCAGCATAGTTTTCTATTGTGTGGCAGATGAAAGCCAGTGGGCATCTGAGGGTGCCCTTGATTTTTTTCTCTTGTCTTAGGTTGGTTACTGTCCTGGCCTCAGACTCTGAACTTCCAACCATTATGGACGCTGCTGCACTTACATTTATATTCTCTTAATTTTTTGTTATCTGCATCCAGTAAAGTTTATGTAGTTTTGTGGGGTTTTCTTGTCTGTTTGATTGATTGATTTTGTTTTGTTTTAGTTTGGGTTTTGGTAGTCCTTAAGTGATGTCCATAAACCAACTACCACCCTCACCCTCTTTCTGCTGCCTTATTATTGATTGATTGATTGGGTGTGTGTGTGTGTGTGTGTGTGTGTGTGTGTGTGTGTGTGTGTGTATGTATGTGACACATATACATGTGGGCACCCATGAACCATGGTGGCCAGTGGCAATCAGAAGAAAAGTCGAGGGACTTGGTCTTTCTCTTTACCGTGTGGGTCCTGGGGATTGGGGGGACAGTCTTTACCTGCTGGATCCTCTCACCAGGACCCTGTCTCCATTTGAGCAAAAGCCAAGGATGAATTGGAGGGGCCCAATGCCTGCATAGGGGCAGGCAGAATCCCCAGAGGCCACCTGGTTTGAGACACGAGATTATTCTAGAACTGCCTGCTTTAGTACACTTAGCATTTCTCTTGTTTTAAAGGAAGGGGAGCAATGGAGCATCAGCAACATGCAAAGGTGAGAATTCAGTGAGGATTCTAACCTAACAGCAGTTTAGACTTCAGTTCTAATTTCAGTCTTTCTAAAAGACACACTTCTCAGGTCCCAAGTCCCTCCCCAGTATGTGCCTGGACTGTCCCTGGAGGATTGACTGTGGAGACTGACCTCCAGCTGCATCCTCCACTGTGATTCTGCCCTTAGGTCTCCAGGAGCACTCATGAGGAGCACTCAAGGGGAGCACTCAGGAGGAGCACTCAGGAGGAGCACTCAGGAGGAGTACTCACAAGGAGTACTCAGGAGGAGCACTCATGAGGAGCACTCACAAGGAGCACTCACAAGGAGTACTCAGGAGGAGCACTCAGGAGGAGCACTCAGGAGGAGCACTCACAAGGAGTACTCACAAGGAGTACTCAGGAGGAGCACTCAGAAGGAGCACTCATTTTTATCTGTACCTATCAGCAAAAAATCAAAGTGTCCTATAAAATTATAACAAATATCTAGACACAGGAAGGTGAAATTTAAGGCAATAAAAGATGTCTGTGCATACTTTGGCTAATTGTCCTCAGACCTGTGATTTCAGTTGACTGGAACTCTTCTCTACAACATTAAAAGTTAACATATCTGAATGGCTAGCGTATGTGGAGAGTTAAAATCAAACCGTTCACAAGTCAAGAGACTCTGCTGCGGAACCCTGCGGTGATTTCTCCACAGGAATTTTACTCTGACATCTAGTAAAGATCACTCTGCCACCTATTGGCTTCCTCGTGAAATGTATCTGGTCACACCTGGCAGACAGGCATCCTCAGGACCTTGGATTTGGACAAGGCTATCACATCGCAAAAGTCAGAGGACCCATCTGGTCCCACTAGGTGTTTGGTGAAGACACTCCCCTCTGATGCCCCAGCCATAGCTTCCATTCTGAGAGAGAGCACACCACTCCCCTCAACCGTGCCTGAAGGGGAAGGAAGTCCACAGGAGGCCACTGCCGCTGAGAAAAACTTGCTGGTTCTCCAAGGCACGGCTGGAACCCCACACTGAGCAAACTCTGATTCTCTGGGCACATCACGAACAGAATAGATGGCAACCCATCCTACAAATGTGGAAGCATTCCCCTTGGCCCTGACTCTTGTCCTGAACTCCTTCAAATTCACTAGAACGAGACTCGCTCCTGTAGTTCGGGTGGGAAAGCCCAGGGCTGAGTGACGACACTTGGTTTTCTCTTCCTGGCTCACAAAGCAGGACCAGCCACTGTGTTATAAAAGCACTCAACAGGACAACCATGCACCCTGTCTTTACCCCTGCAATGACTAACATGTGGGACTTGGAGCTCATCACACCTCGTTAGGCCTGTCTGCCTACCCTCCCTCCCTCCCCATAGGGCTAGCTTGTTTATTGCTTCAGCAGCCCCTCCAGCAAGGCAGTCTGATCCTAGCTGCCCATCCCCTGTGAAGGTCACAACTCCTTGCTTCCAACTCGGTCTTCCTGCAATCTGATATCTGTTTGGAACCTTGTCTTGTGCTCAGTTCTTTATTGATTCCCCGAGAATCAAGAAGTCTTAGATCTCTACCCTGGCATTAGACTTTCCCTGTTCTGTCCTTCTCTACCTCCTCTCCCCCGCCCCCAGTATAACACACAGTGGGAAGGAGGAAGAGACAGGGAGAAAAGTTGAGTCTAGAGCATAGGAAGCCAAAAGCGGTTCACCTGGATATTACCATTCTCAATAGAAGACGAAGATTTCAAAGGTTCTTCTAAGGTCTGCGGACACTTAATGAAGCAGGAGAAAATTAAATGCAGGGCACCAAATCCTTGGCGCTGATACTGAAAGAGGGGTGGGGAGCACTGGCATCTAATTTCACATTTTTTTCAGGAACTTGTAAAGTTATGTTGGTCCTTTCAGTAGCTCATATCCAAAACGAAATCTCCAGACTCTAATGTCACCGCCAGCACGCCACCGAGCTAAGCCCCTATGCAAGTACAACCAGGTTTATAAGATCCATCTATTAAGAAAAATGCACAAACGATCAAAGTATAGCCCAGTGCATTATGGAGACTCATTTACGTCCTCTAGAAGATTATCCCTCTGTGCAGTTTCTCATGATAAGAACCTGGCTTGACTTTGTTCTGCAGAGTCGGAAAGCCTCCGTATTAGGTGCCTCTCTGTTGCCTCCTTAAGTGGGGTCGAAAGAACAAAGCGTTTTCCAGAAGGAACGGAGCCCTATCTGTCCTCAGAGCTGCCCAGAGATCAAACGAGTCTTTTAGCAGTTTTATTAGACATCTTCAGAGGCCTTAAAAAAAAAACAAACAAAACTCGGTTTTATAAGTGGTGAGAGCTAGTGGGTGGGAACCTCCTGCTTGTAAACAAGTGGAGTTGTCAATCATGACTTTTGAAAAAAAGATATTAAATATCTTACATTAAATATATGTTAAATATAAATATATTGAGAGGGCTGCACAGAGTCATTTCTGGGTTCTCTTGGTTTGTAGGGCGCTTTTACATCAGTTTAGGGGTGAACTTTCCAACCACTGAATTGTTCTTATGGTACACAGAGTATGGTGGTGTTCCAGTCTGCATTGCTAGGCAGGAAAATATACAGAGAAAATTCTGTCCCTGGACTTATTTCCTGGAGAGGATCTGAGTGGTGCCAGCCCTCTCCAGGCCAAGGGGTCAGTGGGATTTGTTCAGGGTTTCCAGGAAGAATCTGCCCTGGGCCTCTCTTAGCTCCCTTATATTTTAAAAGTATCATTTTTAAGTCTGTCCCCCCTCCTTGACAAGAGAGAGAGAGAGAGAGAGAGAGAGAGAGAGAGAGAGAGAGAGAGAGAGAATGCGTACTCAATTTTCCAATTAAGGGCAGATTCTGAGGGGCAGGAAATGACTCAAGGTGTGATTTAGTGGTAGCAAATCTGCCTGGCGTGCACAAGATTCCCGTTCAATATCCAGCAAAGAAGGAAAGAGAATTGAGACACCCGTTACAGCAGATACCTTCCTTGTGACTTCTTTCCCCCTCCCCCCGCTTGGTTCTTGAGCCACCCGGGACCTCTCAGAAGCAGCTATAGAAGTCTTCAGTGTCAAAACATCCACATTTTCAAGGACTTGGAACTCTTTTTCAAGTACCTCTTTGGCCCATGCTGTCCAGGCAGCGAGCCCTTTCCTCGTGATGCCCACACCTCGGTGAGACCGGCCAGTGTTTTCTTCCTGATGCAAGGCAGGATTATTGTGGGCCAATCCAGCCTCATGCCAGTATTTTATGTCTGCAGGTCTTTGTCAAAAAATACATCAAGATGTATTTTCCCATACCCTCTGAAACCATGCACCAAAATTAAGTCTCTCCTTGTCCTGGGAGTTCTCTCATAGCAACGGCAGAAGTGGTTAGTACAGCTCCCAAGACCCACAGATCATCTTCTTTTCCTGTACTTTGCCAGAGAAAAAGCCACCTTGATTCTTTTCTGGGCTTAGTTGAGTCATGCCCTTTGGAAGAACATGGCTAGAGAGAGAATAGGAACTCAACCCTGGTGAGGGGCTAGCCACAGGAGGCCACTGACCCACATCTGTGGAAACAAACAAACAAAATTCCAGAAGGTTTCCTGGGTCTCTCCAGTCCTGCTGATGTCACCAAGGACTGGACTAGCATCCTCAAGGATGGCCTCCCACCAGAGCCTCACACACAACTTGCCCTGCAAGCTGAATGCTGCTTTTCAATGAACCGCAGATTCTCCTGCCTTCCTGGAAGACTCAAGTGAAATCAATACTCTTTTTTTTTAACCTAATGAGAAGATCATAACGAAATCATAATTTTAGCAAGCAGGAATACTGGGAGTGGTGGTGGTGGGATAACATAGGCTGAGATCTCCCATGGAGAAGAAAACTTAGAACAACTGGTTCTTGTTTCTTTGCCTTCTAGTGTGAAAATAAAAAGCCCACAGTAATATGACATGGAGAAAAATAATGTTCCGGGTGCCCTGTAACAGAGACAAAAGTAAAGCATGGTATGTCCAGAATCCAATGATACTTTATTACTTTCCCCTAGTTATTAGTATTATTACTTATTTGTTATAAATAAGAGTTCTATGTCAGGAAACCCCTTTGTTGGGGCTGGAGAGACCACCCAGTGGTTACGTGAGGACTGCACCTCTGGAAGATGTGAATTTGATTCCAAGTGGGGGGATGCCCGCCCCCCACTTCTGTGAGCACCCACCTTTGTGTGTACAGATCCACCCGTAGACATGTACACATAATCAAAACTAAAATACACTTTAATAAAAGAAAGGCCCTCTGTCATACCAGTCCACTGACTAGTTTCCACAACATAATTACCGATGTCCAGACATTTTAAAGACCAAAGGGTTAGGAACAACAATAACAACAACAAAAACCCATCCTCCTAAATGAGTATTTTTCTTGTCTCTCTACACGGATGGAGATCCGACTCCCTGTCATGGCAAACGACCTCTCTGAGCACTTGCGCTGCGCTAATTGATCTTTTAATTGGTTCCGTCAACACTGGAGTCTTTGCACACAACAGGGGCTAATTGCTACAAGCAACTGCAGCCGAGCTGGCTCAGTGCTGAGAAGACAGACGTCAGCTGGCTGGAGGAGGCAGCACCGACCCCTGTGGAGGCTCCGCTGTCGGATGCTGTGCTCCCTGCAAAGAGCATGTATCCAGCGATGTACAGAGCTGGTTAATCAGAATGGGTAGGTCCTAGTCATTCCTAATTTACATGTGTTTCTTTTTTTTCTAATGAGAAATGATATCCACTGACTTGATTCTTTATTCCAGCAACATCTCTTGTACCACAGAACCTTAATCCATTTCCTCATTACCAGGTGCGCTGGTTCCTATTAGTCTGCTTGTCAGGATCTAGAATCATTCAGGAAGCAAACCTCTAGATACAGCCTGCTCTTCTATCTTTTCTCCTTCTCCTTCTCCTTCTCCTTCTCCTTCTCCTTCTCCTTCTCCTTCTCCTTCTCCTTCTCCTTCTCCTTCTCCTTCTCCTCCTTCTTCTTCTTTTTTTGAACCAGGAAGTTTTCCACTTGCCCTAAATCAGGATAGAATGTTTGCACCCTAAGCATTGCAGTTGAGAGGATTTTTTTCTTTTAATACCGAGTCTGGGAACTCACCTTGGTGAGCTTGACTTCTCAAGCGTGTGCGAGTATCTTTTGGAGAAGTATTTGTCTGAGTTTTAATTGCACGTCTAATATCATGGAGGCCTAAGGTGTTTAAAGCCCCCTCTTCCAGGAGCTGGACTTACAGGCATGTGTGAACTACCCAGTGTGGTTCTGGGAGCTGAACTGGAGTCCTCTGTGAGAGCAGTGGGCGCGCTAAACCGCTGAGCATCTCCTCAACCTCCACAGCGATCAGCTTAAAGCTCATTCTCCATGAAAACGTGCAAGCTGAGGTCTTTACAAAGCTGGATCTTCACAAGCAAATTTACTAGCTAACACACACACACACACACACATGCACTTTACACATACACAGAGAGAGAGAGAGAGACAGAGAGAGAGAGAGAGAGAGAGAGAGAGAGAGAGAGAGAGAGAGAGAGAGAGAGAGAGAGGGAAGGGGAGAATAAGAGAGAGAGGAGTTGAAAAGAATATTTAGAATGTGTTCCGGTTGCTTATGCGTCCAGTACTTATAATCACTTCAAAAATATTTAAAACCAAAGCACTGACCATCGTTCTGAGGCCCAGTAGCATTGCATGCAGACTGCTTTCCCAGTCCCTTAAAAGTGGTGTCCACAGAGGAAGTGCCTCAGGAACCAGCCCCAGTGAGCCCTCCCGCTTCGTGTTCTTCAGTCAAAACTGAGAGCTACTACAGTTCCTCTCTTTATGCATCCAGCCTTGGGTATTTTGTTACAGCAGTGGAAAACTACAGCCCTTGTCATTAATCAGTTGCTATGACCTCCCCTGCTGCTGCTGCTGCATCTGCTTATGCTTGGCGTCTGCCTCCCCACCTCCTCCTTCATATTTATAGAATGTGCCTTGCATCGGCAGCTTTGTCACAGCTTGCTGAAGGGTGGGACGGGAGCCAGGCCTTGTAGAGGCAAATTAGGCTGCACAGATGCATCGGTGGCGAGGATGCTGAGATCACCGGGGTTTCTGTGAAAAGAAACCAGCTGACGCAGAGTGTTCTGGCCAAAGGGAATATCCTCTTTTACAACACTGTGTGCAGGCGCTGTCCTGCCTCAGCCTGTGTAATCCTGACACTTTTACTTATTGTTTCATGGAAAATATACCCGGGTTGGTGCGGGAGAGCTGTCTCAAAGTGTAAAAATGTTTGTTAGGGGAGAGGAGATGGGGATTTCTGTCTCACTCATTCTTGCCGTGTGTTGGATAATAATTATGAGGTAAATGACTCATATTTGTGTGTGTATATGTATATGTGGCACATGTGTGTTTCTGGGTACAGATGCGTGTGTGTACATGTATGTGGAAGCCAAAAGGTAGCTGGAGCGTCACTCTTCCTCAGGTGACACCTACTTAGAATTTTGAGCTAGGTCTCTCATTGGCCTGAAGCTGACCAATGAGAGTGAGCCTGCTGACAAGGAGCCCCTCTGTCTTTGCCTCTCCATCACTGAGGTCACACTTTCCATACAACCCCAAGAGAAATTATTTCATATATGAAATTGAGGCAAAGAAGTAAAGTCCATGCCCAGGTCGTGTGGCTTCCACAGACACTGTGTCCCAAGCACAATGCTCAGCTGCCATTGGATGTTAGTTATGCAGCACAAGACCCGGTCGCTTTGCTCTGGTGCCCAATAGGCTCCCCTCGAATTCCACAGCATCCTTGTACAAACATCTGCTGGGGGGCGGGGGTGGTCAGGAGAGATGACACATTTGGGTACCCTCTCCTTTCTCCTACACTCCTACACTGATTAGGCCTTAATCAGCTGGGAGGTCGCCTTCAAGGACAATTCTTAGGCACCCAGTCCTGTACTATAGTTTCAAGTCACTAAAGTCAACACGTCTCTAAGGCTCTTGACTTCCATCATTGGGCCTTCCCCTTAGGAAGCTACAGACCAGATGCAGTCTAAACGAAGATGTGCTTGGTTGGACCACGAAGGCTTCTGCAAAAGGCACAGGGAGATGGATCCTAGGCAGGGTAGATCTCTGATGGGGTAGAGCACTCAGAGGACAAAGGGGGACGTCAGAGCTGAGCCGAGTGTCTAGACGTGGAGAGTATGAGCAATGCTTTTTGTGCTCCAAAAGGACTTGCCTCAGCTTTGGCTCAACGCCATCTGCTCCAAACTATCTATTTGAGGCTCTGTTTCCCACCTCTGAGCACACATTTAAATTTATAATGGAGAAGATGAAGAAAACTAAATTTATTACACAGCCAACATTTTTTTTTGGAGGAAAAGATAAGAAAGACTCTTTGGAATGACCGTGTTTAGCAGATGAAGAAATAAAGGGATAGGAATTCCTGGGCCAAGTTGGTGTCACTCAAGCGAGAAGAAACATCGTCTGAGAGACAAGTACTGTGAGTGAGGTATGGGGCAGCGACGCACTAGTGTCTGGTACCTTTCCTGTGGGAGGAGAGCAAGGAAGAACAAACATGGAAAATGGAATTATTTTTTTTACCAAAACCACAACAACCAACCAACACAAAATGGGGTGGGGGTGGGGGTGGGGGGAAACATCAGGAAACAATAATGTTGAATTACCTCTCAGGGGAAGAGATGAGAAAGTAAGAGAATATTTTTATAAGTAAACCTCTGTTATATTTTAATTTTGAAAGACATGTTGATGGATTCTCATACTCAAAAATAAAACAGAAGCAGTAAAAATAGGGGAGAGGGAAGACAGAAATATTAATGCCAGAAACAAAGAGAATACAAATGAAAATAATTCTATCTGAAATGGGTGTCAGGCTATGGTAAAAGAAATAGAAAAGGGTGGAGATATGAAAGAGACAACAGTGGCAAGAAAGGCGAAAAGGGGAGGAAGCGCGAGGTGGGGAGTGGAAGTAACTGATGTTCAGGGGGTCTGATGGGAGCGGAAGTAACTGATGTTCAGGGGTCTGATGGGAGCGGAAGTAACTGATGTTCAGGGGTCTGATGGGAGCGGAAGTAACTGATGTTCAGGGGTCTGATGGGAGCGGAAGTAACTGATGTTCAGGGGTCTGATGGGAGCGGAAGTAACTGATGTTCAGGGGTCTGATGGGAGCGGAAGTAACTGATGAGTAAGGGTCTGACTGCAGACCTCCCCGTATGGGAAGAACTGAATAGGCTAATTTCTTGCAGTGAGTGTAGATAAGGACGCTATATAACTGAATCTAGAAAGACTGAGTAAAAATGTAGCGGGGTTGGGGATTTAGCTCAGTGGTAGTCCCCAGCTCCGAAAAAAAGAAAAGAAAAAAATGTAGCGACTGTTACTGATGAGAGCCAGAGTTCTCACTGTGGAAAATGTCACACAAATATGTCATTGGGGGAAGTAAGCTAGAACTCTGTAGAGGTGAACTTGAGTTTCTAAAATATGTATGCTGACATAGGAACGTATGTGTGCCTCTTTGCTAGAATACCACACACACATATACAACACCCACATAACACACACATATACACATACACGCATATACACATACAGACATACACCCATGTATGTACAACACACACACATACACACACACCACAGGTACATACGCATAAACATACACATTCGCGCGCGCGCACACACACACACACACACACACACACAATTTGTCTACTAAATGAGCAAAGAAAAGAAACAGTCATTTTACCAGCAGCAATCCTACCAAGCACAGTTAGGCTCATCCTAGCTCGTCAACTGTACTCTGGAAATAATGAATGGAAAATTCTGGAAATACACAATTCACATCAAAGGCTACTTAGAATAGCCTAATGAAATTTTGTATTACCATGTCCTGTCCCATCAGTGAATGAGCATTCTGTAATTCAGGGAGTCCACACTGTGCAAGCTGCCTGCCCAGTGGTTCTTTAGTAGCTGTCTTGACTGGAAGGTCAGCTGTGCGCTTGGGATTTGATATTAGCTACAATCTTTTGTCAGTCATTAGAGATCTTGAAATATATCGTTCAGGGACGCAGAGGAATTACCGGGGACACAGAGGGATCACTATATTCAGATCTTGATTTTAGAACTATTCTCCATTCAGGGGGAATCAAGAGTCTATAGAGAAAATCATCCAGGGTTGAGGAGTGATGGAGACACAATGGCTACAATAAAAAAAAAGTGCTCAAACTAAATGAGAGTTTATCAGAGGGACACGATAGCCACTCACCAGAGCTCCTGTTGCCAGATGGAGACAGTGTGAATATGAAAATAACAAAGTGAAAAACAGTAAGTGAGACTTCATGAGCAGATGGGGAGGGATGGAGCCCTGGTCAAACACTAAGGTCTTAGAAGTGAGAGGAGGCGTGGAAGTCAAGTCGGAAAATAAAACAAAACAAAACCTGTAGTTTTACAATTCTAACTCAGACCACTTCAGGAAAAATCTCTAGCAGATACTAAATACAAGAGGTTTCTGAATATCAAGGTATTTACATGACCTTAAAATGTAAAGCAGATTGAAAATTATTATCAAGATCACCTTAATTAGATAATCAATGTCAATATCAACAGATAAGGTCGTAGAGTGTTTCCAGATATAGGACCCAGGGAGGGACACGCACATCCACATGTAGTATGTCTGCACAGAGTGTATCACCTGAAGCTATTTGCAAGAGAAATCAACGAAGTCCAAGTGTCAAATTAAAGCTCCGTGTGTGTGTGTGTGGACTTAAAAACCTGTTTCAGAGGAAATAGAGGAGAGCTAAAGAGACGGCGTGTGGAGGGAAGTGCTCTCACAGTGGCTCAACAGACAGAATGAAACAGAAATGAGAGATTAGATAAAACATGATATCAATGTTAACGTTACTGAGGGTTCTAATCACACTTTAGTTATGCAAAAGAATGTCCACAGGAGAATTCAGGCAAAAAGGGCCATGAGATACAAAACCAGGAAAAGTGATGCACACATGTGTGTGTTCATGTGTGTTGAGGGTGTATGTGTTTGTTTGTGTATGTCTGTGTGCTTGTTTGTGTATGTGTTTGTGTGTGTTTCTGTGTTTCCATGTGTGAGTGTGTCTGTGTGAAACAAAGGGAAAGTACAAAAATAAACAAATAGTAACGGCGAGCAGAAGCCCCATCTGATGCCCTTCTCCTGGAACTTGTCTTTAATCTCAAATACTCAAGAAGTTGGGAATTGATATCTGTATTAACTGGATCTGTAGATCCAATGGGACAGCACAGCAGATAATGCTTGGAAGTTCCCTGATAGACACACACACACACACACACACACACACACACACACAGGTATATACACACAGGCACACACAAACATAGGCACATACACACAGAGACACACACATGTGCACAGGCAGACACACACAGAGACACACACACACAGTCCCCCAACACATGCACATGCAGCACACATACACACACACATACACACATACACATACACGCACAGCCCCCCACACGCATATGCACACACACATGCACATACACACACACACACACATGTACATGTGCACACATTTCTAATGTTGCAGACCAGTTAGTCCTCTAGAGGTTTGACTTCTCAGTGTCCCTTTTTGGTGGCCCCCTGAGACTCTCCAAAGATCTTTGGAGATCCTGCCTGTCCTCAGCTCCCTGGTATAGGGTCTGTAGTGGCCTGGGAGTCTCCATTTGTCTGCACGTGTGCCTGTGATTGTACACACCACTTCATATCACTGTCTCTGTCACCCCCCTCCCCCACCCTCACCTGTGACCATCATGTCCTGTTCCTTCACAGACTGCCTGAGCCCTGAGGGCAGCAGCTGCCCCATCCACATCTGCCAGGGCATTGCAACCTCGGATGCCTTTCTCCTCTACATCATTCTCCCCTCCAGCCCATGACTGTCTGGTAGGCTGTCAATGTCTTCTCTTCACTTCTGATCCCAGCCACCCAAGGATAAAGTCTGAGCTATCCTCTACTTCCACACCTAACTCTATAGATGAATGGACCCCAGCCAAGGCCCTGTTATCCCTCTGGGCATTTCTGTGGTCTCAAGGTGACTGCAGTGTTCTTCTTTCTTGCTTTTGCTTCTCCCTTCCTCCCTCCCTCCCCATCTCCTTCCCCATCTCCATCTCTGTGTGTTTCAGAGATATATTACCCTGGTCTCATCTCAGCGATACCCTGGCATCAGCCTAGGCATCTGTCAGCAGGAGATAAGGACGATTTCACAATGAGGATGGTCAGCCACTCTGGCAATCTTTCGCCCTCACTGCCTTCTGGGACCTCCCAGATAAAGGGTGTTCTGCTATGTGAAGCAACCACGGTATCTTCCCCTCTCCCCCAGATAGCTCACAGCCATGGTCCCCAAAGCATTCATTTAGGCACTGATGATATTTTCATTATTCGAAGCCTTCTTTTCATTATGCAGCGATGCCATTTAATTTTTATGTCCGTCTCTATGTTTGAGCTTAGTCCTAATATATGAGGTTATTCAAATAATTAACACAGCAACTGCTTGAAAGCGAGTGAGCTCAGTCTACCTTGCAGACACAAGCGAGCCTCGCACCATGTGTGGTGCCTCTTGGCTGCTGCTCTGGCGCAGTCCGTGTTGCAGTGAACATGTTCACAGCCGAAACAAACCAAGGCAGGGTCAAGAGGCTGCCTGGGAGAGGGGGAAGAGGAGGGTTTTGTCCAGGTTTCTACTGTGAAAACACAACGGTAAAGGTTCCTCTCTGAAAACTGAAGGGAAGCACACAGCAGCCTAGCCAGATCCCATCCTTAGCCAGACCCTGGCCCTCCGTTAGGGGGCGTTTAGTCTGTGTTAGACAGGATAAATCTGAGGCACAAGGAATTAGGTGAAGTGACTGTGCTCGCAGGATGATGAATGAAAGGGCCGGAGGTGAACCCTAGCTGGCTAGGCTCAGACTCATCGCTCACATCTGTATAATAAAACACCCGAAAAACAGGGAGGGTTCGGCAGCAAACGTGCAAGCTGCTGCAAGTGTCTGTGCACTCCAGAGAGGCCCTTAAACCAGGAGTCTAAGAGAAGCATTATGGATGAACAGGCCTACACAGAGCGCCTGCACCACGGCAGGCGTAAGGACATGATGGACTTAAAACAGTGGCCGGGGCTCTCTTTTGCTCTGCGAAATAGTTGGACAATCCTGTCTCTCAAAAGGAACTTTGTACCACTGCACTAGACAACATGTTATTCTAATTTGCAAAAATGACTTAACTACGAGTTTATCTGGTGTTGGTTTATGTGCCAAGCAGTGTGCAATGGAGAACTGGAAAACTCGATGCACACTTTGCATTCGAGAGAGGCCTTACTTGCTGAGCAGAGCAAGCAGGACCTGAAGACAAGAAGGTAACATGACTGGTTCAAACCATGCAAGGTTAAGAGCTTAAAAGAAATAGGCAGCCTCCGGGGAGAGAGACCATCCAAAAAGCAGCCTCCAGAGAGGCCGTCCAATAGGCAGCCTCCCTGAGAGAGGCCGTCCAATAGGTAGCCTTCCTGAGAGAGGCCATCCAATAGGCAGCCTCCCGGAGAGAGGCCATCCAATAGGCAGCCTCCAGGAGAGAGGCCGTCCAATAGGCAGCCTCCCGGAGAGAGGCGGTCCAATAGGCAGCCTCCTGGAGAGAGGCTGTCCAACAGGCAGCCTCCTAGAGAGAGACCGACCAAGGCAGCCTTACAAAGCCTAGCTGCTTTGGCTGAAGGGTCTGCCTGGCCCAAATGCTTCCTTTCGGCTTTGGTGTTTAGCTTGGTGAAGGGAGAATATCACTGATACAGAAATCATGCTAATAAGAAGGGCATGCTGCGTCCTCATGGCATGTGCGTGGATTTGATGCTTAGAAGATGCTAGGTTAATTGGATAACAATACCCGAACAAATCACCCGGCGGAGGGTTTGCATTCTGGGCATCTGTCCCCAGCTGAGGATAGTGAGGACCACTCTTCCACCTCCTCAGACCTGCCACCACCTCTCACACCAACTCTCATGGGAGACCCGAAAACAACACAAAGTAACTCAGGCCTCAGATGACATCCGGTGCCCCAGAAGCCGGCGTAGCTTTGCCTCTGTGGAGTCCAGACCCGATTTTGCAAGCTTCGGTGCCACAAAATAGCTCTTCCATACCCTGTTCATCCGTCAGGCATTTTTTGATAAGAAATTGAAATAGTAAGTTGATGTGTCACAATAGTGATATTTTACGTGAACTCAGTGTAGTGAATTTCAAACTCTTAAACAGAGTAGGGGGCCTTAATGGGGCTTACAGAAACACCTTAGATAAAGTCCTTGGTAGACTAATAAAGAATTGTGACCTTTAGACTCTGAAAGTACACAAGAAATCAAATTTAAAAGTCATTTTAATTCATTCCGAAGACCATCAGAAATGTCTAACAAAAATCATCACCTACAGTTATATACGTTCTATTCTCTATATAATGAGATTACTGTAGACTTCTAGGATATAAAGTGTCAAACCACCAACAATTTTGGAAAATATATTAAGCTTCCTTATGTTGTAAATGACAGTGCTAAATGCAATTTACAAAGCTAAAATCATATCAAAACTGCAAGTGGCAATATTTCATCGAAATACATTTTTCTTTCTTTCTTAAAAGCAGAGGGATCCATCTGATCTCAGTTTATGTTTGAAGCTTTGCATGGTCATTATGAAAATAAACTATGAACTGTACTGGTTTCAGTGCCAACATACTGTCTCCCAAGATCACAAAATGAAATTTGTGTAAGTTAAATAAATTACAGGAATATTCTGTTTTAGAAAACACACACACACACACACACACACACACACACACACACACACACTATCATTGCTCTGCTGAAAGTTTTACCAATTCGCTGATAGTGAAGGAGAAGTGACGTTATATATGGTTTGGGAAAAGTAAAAACGTGATGGTATTGACACAAACTTAAAATAGCCCCAAGTACCCACAAATCTGCAGTCCGCACACTGCCTGATTTCCCCTCGGAGAAAGCCCTGGAGATCATGGCCATTTTGAAAGGCTCTAGAGTGACCAGAGCATTGCTTCACTTCAGAGTACCACACGAAACACTATCTATGAATTCCAATAAGTATGGTCTCTGAAGATGACTCCTCCAAGCTGCAGAACTCTTTATGGAGATTTTAGTCGGGATGATGGCATTCGTAAGTAATCTCGCCCCCAAGCAGTTCATTTTCAAGAATACACTTACATCACTAATTGTTCTCACTCAGAAAGCCATTTAATGCTCTGAGATGCTCCGGCCCCTCCCCACTCCCCCTGCCTTTCAAAGTCTAGTTTGTCTTCTCACAGAAGGCTGTGCAGGCTGCACCAGCTGTCAGAGGCAGCCCTGCCCGCTCTTGTCCAAACAGGAACGGAGAGCCAGGAAGCAGCAAATGACTTCTTACCAAAGGAGACACATCACAGCACAGTTCTAAAGGGGAAGATAGAGCACATCAAGAACCAATGACTGATGTGCAGGGCAGACATAATAAGTAGCAAGCTACTGGACAGACTCAGGAATCACAGGGCAGAAAGGAGTCCATTCTAAGGGGAGAAAATAAATTCTCTAAACAGACACCTAGCAATTCAACAGAAGAAGAAGAAGAAGAAGAAGAAGAAGAAGAAGAAGAAGAAGAAGAAGAAGAAGAAGAAGAAGAAGAAGAAGAAGAAGAAGAGGAGGAGTAGGAGGAGGAGGAGGAGGAGGAGGAGGAGGAGGAGGAAGAGGGAAGAAAGAAAGGAAGAAAGGAAGGAAAGAAAAGAAAAGAGAAGAAAAGAAAAGAAAAAAAGGAAAAGGGAAGTCAGTCCTAAAAGCAAGCCAATGTTTTCCACCCCAAAGAAATGACAGCCACTGAGCTTTGAGTGTTTTACGTGTTCATATGCAAGTCTGAAGTTAAAAAAAACAAAAACCCAAATGGTTGATTTTTATTTTTATTTATTTATTTATTTTGAGCACTCAATCCTTGTGAGTAAGGAAAGACAGCTTGGGGTGGTAAGAGCACGTGTGGGGACCACTGAAACCACTTCAGAGAAGGCCTTGGCTAGTTAGTTTTATAGACTTTTAAATGCTTTGTTTCCGTTGTTTCTTAACACTCAACTGGGACGTTAACACATTGAGTGAGAAACTGAACCAATAACATTCAAGAATCCTCCTCTCACATGGAAAGAGTGGGACTAGGGTTCCCTCTCTCAGGAGTGTAGGAAAGCAACATGCTTGTGAAAACTGGGTGTCACTGGCTTTCTGCTGGCAAGTAGCCTGTCCCTGCCAGCTCAGAACTGCACCTTCCGCCCACGGGGTCAGATTTTAGCATTTTTTAAAAACAAGATTTAAGTATT
Organism: Rattus rattus; assembly: GCF_011064425.1. Lineage (NCBI taxonomy): Eukaryota > Metazoa > Chordata > Mammalia > Rodentia > Muridae > Rattus > Rattus rattus. The sequence continues at coordinate 51,460,811 of NC_046157.1, read as the reverse complement.
TTATATATGTGAGTACACACCAGAAGAGGGCAACGAATCCCATTACAGATGGTTGTGAACCAGTATGTGTGGTGACTGGGAATTGAACTCAGAACCTCTGGAAAAGCAGCCAGTGCTCTTAACCCCTGAGCCATCTCAAGATTTTAGCATTTTATATGCCAGTAGCAGCTAAGTGAGAGCTGGGTCAGTGGTTCCCGTGGCAACCACTTGCACAGAAAGCATGGGGACTCCAGTTCGATCCCCAGAACCCACTGTTAAGGAACCGAATGTCATGGTGAAGACTTACTGGTGGTAAGGGGGGCAGGGAGATTGGCAGATCCCTAGGGTTCATTGGCCATCCAGCCTTGTCTTATTGGCAAACTTCAGACTAATGAGAGAGCCTGTCTCAGAAAGTCAAAGGAGAAGGTGGATAGTGCCTGTAGAACAGCATTCATGGCTGTCCTCTGGTCTGAACATACATGTGACACATGTGCATGCATACATACACACATGCACATACACATATGTGTATACATATAATATATACACATGCACATACACACATGTCTATACATATAATATACACACATGCACATACACACATGTGTATACACACATACATGTGTGTATGCACATGCATGCACACACATATGCACATGTGTATATACACATGCACATGTGTGTATATACACACATATGTGCACATGCACACACATGAATACACGCATACACACATGTGTGTACACACAAATATACACACATGCATGTATACACACACACACAGCTTTCTACACGTGTATACACACACAGAGCTTTCTCCCTGGTTCTGAAACTCAGAGAGCTACTCCCTTCCCATGGGGCTTATCTGCCTCTTGGGAATCATGACAAAACTCTGCTCAGGAAGGACTGTGGGGATGGAACTGCCCCCAGTTCTAGAGAAGGTGGTAGGAACCCCGTGGAGTAGCAGCAACTTTGGGGGCTATGACTTATTTTCAAAGCTCCATTTGAAAACAACTTCACAGTTATGGAGTCTGCTTTATCTCTGGACCTGATTTCCCAGTTATCACTTTCCATTTGCTATCTTGTGAATGGTCGCGCAGACGGTTGTCTCCTTCCTAACCACCCTAATATATATTTCCCAAGAAGGATGCTCTCTTACATAAGACAGGTGCACTTATCAAAATCAGAAACAGGCCCTGATACGGCCGAGTCCTCTAACCACAGAGAGATGGCTTTCCAACCATCCTTCTGACACACGCTCTCTGATCCTGTGGGTAGCTGTGTCTTCAGAGGAACCAGAAAAGCTCCCCACTCCTAGTCAGGGACTAGGAGTTGCCCAATGGAAAGGGGTTTTGCTCACACCATGGAAATGTCGATTATGAGCTGTCACTCAGCTCTCTCCTAGGACAACATCTGCTTCATTCCGCAGCCCACTCCTTTCTCAGAGCTACTGAAGACAAGGTTTTAAAGAGTTAAACATCTGCCAGAGAAGTCTGGGCTGACAGTTTTTCCCTTCCCGTCCCCTGCTCCCCGGTGCCAGCTTCCTCCCCCTCCCTGTCTGCCCCGTGTCTGACACTGAAGCCACAACAGACACTGTGAAGACGCAGACACTCACCCTGTCAACACCTCTTTGGCTGCCTGACTCCCAGCCCTGTTAGTTGTAGGGGGTCATGGGCAGACAGGGTACTTCTAATAGCAGATGACTTAATCCCTTCAGCTGGGGAAGCGAAGGCGCTGGCTGCCTGTTGGCCAGGTGATGGGAATTAGGCAGGGGCAACGTAGGGTATGCCCGCCTGCCCCGCCCTGATGTGCCAATCATTCTACCTCCCCTCACGGGGTCTAGCTAGACCAAGATTCCAAAAACCAGGCAAGCAAAACCCTCAGTGGTTAACCTGGGATTTTCATTTTTTTAAAAGACTTTCTTGGCCCTTCCCTGCAGATGTAGAAATCATTTCAACATGCTCTTCCCTAACAGACCTCGCTCCCAGACGACTTCTCATGCTTGGTAACAGACACGCTCTAGGATTGGCTCCCAGGATGACCCCGTTAACCAAGTACACCCATGTGACTTTTGGAATGACACTTCTGGACCTTCCAGAAGTATGAAAAAATGAAGTCACATGTGCTTTTCCAGAACTTTCTCACAGTCTCACACAGATCTGTTCCATTAACACACACACACACACACACACACACACACACACACACACACACGCACACACATATATAAAGTATGCACAAATCAAAAAAAAAGTATGAAGGAGAAAATGTTGACAAGGGCTACATAGCTTCATTCCTGTTAGGCTGAAAATAACAATGTGAGTGTAGACACTGTTCAGTGATGCTTTAAGGCAACCAACTTCCAGATCGCCCAGGAGCTGCTTAAATGCAAGCCTAGCACAGCACAGCCCAATTCAGACTTGCAGTTTACCAAGAGGCCTGACTGACCTGCACACACGTCAAAGTGGGAGCATTCCCCTAGCAAGCATAAGCAACCATGCTAGAAGCCATCGGGGCAACACGAATCCTCAAAAGAAAGTTCACGGAAAAGAAATGTCTATGGTACAACGAGAGCAAGCAAGTGTGTTGGACTATAGTTTTTCCTAGGATAGAGTTACCGAGCTTACACAAATAAAAATGTGGTATGCTCGCTCAAATTTAAATGTGAGAGGGATATTGAACGACATCTTGGTGTATCCCAAACGATATGTGGACGCACTCGTACTAAAAATTGTTTGTCGTTAACCAGCAATTCATATTTAACTTCACGTCTACTGTTTGATCTCACGGCAGGGACTTCAGAGGAGAGACGGTCGCCTGACTCTTTCACATGACTTTTTATAAGCCAAGCAGAAGAGAATGGTGGACCAAGAAAGATGCATAAGTTATGGCATTCTCAACAGGATTTCAGTTGTAGAACCCTTAAACTATTAGAGAAACAACCATCTAAAATAATCCTATTGAGTAAGTGTGCGTGTGTGTGTGTGTGTGTGTGTGTGTGTGTGTGTGTGTGTCTGTGTGTATGTCTGTGTCCATGTGCCTGTGTGTCTGTGAAGCAAACCTTGGGTTTTACCCATGCTAGTCAATTACTCTAGCACTGGGATATATCCCTTGGCTGTAATTTTCAAAAAAATTTAAAAACCCACAAAAGCCCTTGGTTCCAGTCGTTATTTGTATTGATATTTGTGAGCATCAAAGATAACAGCAGACCAACCTGCTGTCCAGTACTGGACCTCATCACCTCCCCACCTGGTTTTCAATATGGCCACCAAGAACAGACTGCCCCGAGAGCTAGCATCTGCCCTTCCCTGGTATGGTTTATCACTTGGTTGCAGCTTTGCAACTCTGGGATCTGGCCCTCTGACTATGGCAGCATGTGGCTCTCCAGTCCCTAGAGCAGACAAAAGAATGAACCACCTCCCTGACCGCTCAGGCTCACTGCTCGACTCTGGCTATCGGAAGGCAGATCCACCACACCGCGGCAACACGGCATGCCTCTCCCCACAGACTGGAAATCTTGACCTCAGAGAGCCTGGGATACCTCCTTTTACTTCCGTTCCCTGAAAGATGACTTTGGGAGCACAAGTAAGTTCTGGGTGAAGATTCCCAAAACTAAAGAATTCCTCTAAAAGAACAGTGGCCTTTCTTTCTTTACTTGTGTGCATTGATTTCCTCCCTTCCTTTCTTCCCTCAGACCTGGAATTCATCTCATTTACCGCGTGTGCCCTAGACGAAGGCAACACGCCTTGATACCTTGTAGAACCCTGGTAGACAAGGGCTGGTTCAGAACACTTCTACTTCCTGAAACATGAAAGTGGTTCCGAGTTTAGGGAAGGTTGACCATTCTAAGGGAAGGGACTTTTCAGTGACCAACAGTGTACGATGTAATACCACACCCCTAAATTGCATGTTCCAATAGTTTAATATACTTAATTGTTAAATGATATTCACAATGAAGAAAAATCAATGCATAAAATATATTGAACATTATATATAGTCCCAAATCAAAGTTACTCCATAAGAACAAAATAGGGACATAATAGGAACCCAAAGGCAGTGTTTTCACTGAAATGGAGGCAGGTACTATGTGACTAAAGCTGATGAGGGACACAAAATACACATGACAGTCATAGAAAGGGAAATAAGTATGTGTTAAAAGGCCAGGAAAATAGAAATGAGAAAAACACATAAAAATATACTAAGTAACAGAAAGACTTTGATTTTTTGTTGCTGTTGTTTTTTTAGTTACAAAATGATAATACCACCATTTGGACATGGTTCTCAGAACAAAACGGAACACTGTCAAAACATAGAAGTCTTGGAATCCCAGCCTTCAGTTCCCATGCAACACCCTACACACGTAGATCACGGGGCAGCTGATCTGTTTTTCTGTCCATACAGACGAAACTGGATCCCACAGAGCACAGAACGGTTTCCATACCCACAGCTAATGTCTGTTCATTCCCCTCCCCATGTGCTCTCAATATCATGTTTAAAAAGTCCCCTGCCCCGTTCGAGTCTTCCAAGACCTCTGAGAAACAAAACTTGGCAACAAGGGAGAATCACTAAGGCCTGTGAGAGGGGAAAGCGTGCTCTTCGTCTGTTACTAAAGCCCAACAGACAGAAGGTGACAACATATCTGCACTGATTTGCTTAAAGGGACACGCACAGGGCGGCTGACCTCGGAACTGCACGACTGGAGCACATTCCTAAGGTGGAGTTTCCAGTGACCACTTTGAAGAGAGGAAGACTTAGGAAGAAGCACTCGAGTCTTGAACAGCATCTTGGTTCAAGCCCAGGCACCATCCAGGACATAAGAAGTTCACCAGTGAAACAGTGTTTTCTGTAACCCAAGAGGATGTCTCTACTTCTAAACCTCAGATGAGGTGATCGGCCCATAGCACACCCCTTCAAATATGGCCTCGTGGGCACAGGCTTATCTTGAGCTGAAGACAATTGGTAATCAACAGATGGAAAAGCCGTTCTCTGGGCTTAGGTAGTTGAGCAGGCCTGGTGCTGTCAGAGCAGACATGAGTTTGGCTGCAAGCACCCACGTCAGCTGGTCTAAGCCACGTACAACTCCAGCTCCAAGGGATCCGATGCCTTTTCTGGCCTCTGCAGGTATCTGCGTTCACACGTACAGATAGGATTGTTTTTTAACTAGAAAATCTCTTTTAGATGAACTTTTTTGGGACTAGAGAGATTCGTCAGTTAAAAGTATCTGTTATTCCAGAGGACCTGAGTTTGGTCCCAGCACAGCACCCATGTCAGGTGGCTCAGAACCGCTTGTAACTCTACCTCCAAGGGGCCCAATGACCTCTGCCTCTGCAGATGCTCATACACAGAAACATACATACATACATACATACATACATACATACATACACACACACACACACACAGACACATACACACACACAGAGACAGACACATACACACACACACCATTTAATAAAAATAAAAAGTAAATGCTTTTCCTAATTTATCTTACAAAAGTGGCAAAAATCCCCCAAACTGCTGTTCCAAGTTGAAAAGAGCAGCCTTGGTCCTTAGAAGCAAAGCACTGACAGGAGCCGGTCTACATAAGTCAGACTTACTGCACTGACTCCTGTGGTTTCTCTTAGCTTTTTGCTATTGGTCCAGAGTATCTTCCCCAAACCTTTCTGCTTCTTGATATGTGCAACCCACAGGTTTGTACTTTCACTTACTGCTGGCAAAATCCCCCTGAATAAAGACATTGATATGGGTAAATGAGGCTGTCCTATCTCCTGTGGACCAGGGCAGGCTTAGTTCCTGTATTACCTCCCCTGAACCTTAGGGGACAGAAGAAACGCCTATGCGTGTGATTCCCTTCAAATGCAAATATGCCCAACTCGTTTGAATCTGTTTCGAGATTTAATGATTATGGTTCCCTTCCAAGCCCCTGGATGCTCTCCCGTAGCCTGGATATGTTAGGACATACCTAACATCATGTCAATAATAGCTCCTCACCAAGAATAAAAAGCTAAACCACCACCCACTAGTGTTGTATTCCCAGAAACCAGGGCTGCACCCTAGAGTTTCTGAGCCTCTGACTGGATCTGAGCCTTGGCTGGAGCAGCTGATGCAACAGAGATGCTGGGTAGGTCCCAGGTCTCAGACTTACCGCCCCCTCTTGTTCCATGTAATTTCCTTAATAGAAGGACAACAGCTTTTCACTTCGAAATCACCAAGAGCAACACAAAGCAGATACCTCTGAGAAAGGTTACACTAACAATCCCACGCTGGAGTTTAAATAGTTAAAGGAATGTCTTCCCCAGAAGAAGGGGATCTCAAAGAAGAGGGAGCATGAAGCAAGTGCACCCCCCAACCCCCCAAACCCAGCAAACAGGTCAAGCCACAACAGAGATAAGTCCCATCTGCTTCTGAGTCTGGAGAAATGTCAGCCACCGTAATGGACCCATCCATGAGCACAAAGAGCAGATTCGTTGAATATACTTTGTAAATATTGTTTGAAAGGAGAGAATACAATGTAGCCCTTGCCCATAGAGAGTTTTTGAACTGGAGGAAAACATAAAGAAAACTGTAGATTCCATGAATCAGAAGCAGAAATATAGTCTAGAAATTTCCACCCCGCCCTGCACCAGCTATTGTAGAATCCATAGCAACATCTCAATAGAAGAACACATACTCAAATAGTCACTCGAGGCTTCCCTTTTTAAGTGAAACGATGCTGATTTTGCCACTGGTGCCCTTCATTCTGAAAGGAAGCCAGGACTGGCAGCACCGCATCTGGGGACTCCTTTTTTCCCCAAGATTGACTTTTATGTGTCCGTGTGATTATATGTATGCATGTGTGTGTGTGTATCATGTGGATGTGTGATTATGCGTGTGTGTGTGATTATGCGTGCGTGCGTGCGTGTGTGTGTGTGTGTGTGTGTGTGTGTGTGTGTGTGTGTGTGTGTGTGTGATGTGTGTGTGATGGCACACCACTGGGTGCAGGCACCCACTGATGCCAAAGAAGGCATCAGATCCCAGAGCTGGAGTTGTAGTTTGAGAGCCACTTGATTTGGGTTCTGGGAACCAAACCTCTGTCCTCTGAGGTCGAAACGCAGCAAGCACTCATCCACTGAGCTCTCTCTCTCCAGCCCCAGACCATGTCTTCCAAGGGTATTTATATGTTATTTTATTCAGCTGCAGTTTCTGTGCTGTAAAGTCTCTTACCTCTTGTTTTTCCCATTTTGGATGTCACAGTTCATGCCGCTGTGACTTTTTTTTTTTTGGTTCTTTTTTTCGGAGCTGGGGACCGAACCCAGGGCCTTGCGCTTCCTAGGTAAGCGCTCTACCGCTGAGCTAAATCCCCAGCCCCTGCCGCTGTGACTTTTAATGATTGTCCCCTCTCCATGTGCCATCTTGGAGCTTCCCAAAACTTAGATGCAGTAACTGGCTTACCTCTGAGTTAGGAGGTGCGTGGGCAACACACCAGGGGCTGTGCGCCGGCCTTCCCCTTGTGTGGTTTCAGGGGTCGTGAAATGCCTGCTTCTCTTCAGTTGCTGGCACTGACCACTGGTTTCAGGTGCTGCCAGGTCCAGCTGTCCGATTGGGGGGTCTTCCTTCAGCTTTTTGCCTGACAGTCGAAGCCACCAACAGTCATTGTCAAGATGTATTATTTCCACCTGTGACCACAGACTGGCGACACACACTATCGCTGATTCTCTCTTTATTAATTCTTCTAGAAAGCAAACCATTTACTACCCGCCCTCCACTATGCGACTAGCCCAAGGCACAGTTCCCCCTGGAAAAGGGTGCTTGTTCATTTCCTTTAATAGTAGGTTTTCAGAGTAATGAATTTGATTTCTAGCACCCTGCGGGTGGCCTGCTAGGCTAGCCTAGCATTGCTGTGGACTCACAGGTCTTGACGTGATACGTACTTCAATACACTGTAGTCATTCTCTTCATATCCACCATTCAACGTCTTTGCTCACCTCAGCCAGTGGGGCCTGTGCACAGTGACACCCGTGCTCTCCAAATGTTCTGTTGCAGCTCAAAGAGCGTCTGTTCACTTCTTTGCTTTCCTATGGAAGAGGGTCCTCAGGCTCATCTTGAACGCTGCTCCCAGTCCCACATTGGTCTCCATCACTGTTCCTAAGAAGCGCTGATTCCTTTCCATGGGAGGACATGTAAACCCTAACGTGATGCACTGAACCATGCCCCTTGGGATTGACCATGAACTCTGTCTCTTCAGGTGACAAAGCCAGAAGGAATGTTCTGAAGAATACATAAGAACGTCCATTTCACAGCCCTTCTATTCAACTTCAGGATTATAGGTCTTTGTTCAAATCCTTTAATTTTGGTTTGATTCTCTTTGTCTTATATTTAAAAAAAAACTTTACTTTCTAAAAAGATTTATTTGCTTCTTAATATTATATGTGTGTGTCTGTGTGGCGCTATGTGCACATAGTGTGTGCAGTGCCCATGGAGGCCAGCAGAGGGCATTGGGTCCTCTGGAATTACGGTTACAGGAACAGCCCCAGTCCACTGTGCCTACTCCACCTTGATGAACCAACGCCATGCAAAGGAATTCTTTCTTCCCGGAGTCGTTACAGTGGGCCCTGCTGCTCGCAATGATGCAGGGTCACAAAAGCAACAGCCACATAAAGCATCCCGAACGGCACATGGGCCGAGGTGAATCCGGGTCTCTCTGCTACTGTGACCTTAGCCATAGACCCCACTGTCCATGATCCAGCCAGGTAACAAGGTGCAACTCATTTCAAGTGTTGCTTCTGCGAGATTTCTACTCCGCTGACTTATTTAATTTTTCTTTTGGGTTAAAAGATTACAGTTTTTGCATTTTGTTTTACAATTTTAAAACATTTGCATATCTCCAAATGTACAAAGTGAAATGCATTTCTATTCATTTCTAAATTCTATTTTATGCACAGAAGTGTTTCGTCTGCACGTACGTATCTGTACCAGGCCGCTGCTCGGTGCTGGTGGATGCCAGGGGGAAGAGCATTTGATCCCTTGTAACTGGAGTTACAGATGGTTGTGAGCCACCCTGTGAGTGCTGAGAATCTAGCCTGGGTCTTTTGGAAGAGCAGCCAGTGCTCAAAACTACTGGGCCTTCTCTCTTAATTCAGAATTGCTATTAATTTTTGTATGCTATCACGCCCTGTTTAGCATGTCCAATACAAATCCATTTCTTTTACAAAAAAGTAGCACACTGTGGATGCCATCCTCACTAGCCTTTAGGTCTATGTTTGTGGCATGCTGGGGTAGGAATATAGATGTTCACATGTGTGTGAGTATGTGTGTATGCGAGTGAGTGAGTGAGTGTGTGTGTGCCTGTGTGTGAGTATGTGTGAGTGTGTATGTATGAGTGTATTTGTGAGTGAGTGTGCGTGAGTGTGTTTGTGAATGTGTGTGTATGAGAGCAAGTGTGTGTGTGTGAGTTTTTATGTGTGTGTGAGTGAGTGTGTATGAGCGAGTGTGTGTGCATGTGTGAATGAGTGTGTAGGTATGTGTGAGCAAGTGTGTATTTGTGTGTGAGTATGTTTGTGAGTGTGTGAGTGAGTGTGTGTGAATGTGTTTGTGAGTGAGTGTGTATGTGTGAGTGTGTATGAGTGTGTGTGAGTGTGTTTGTGGTTGAGTGTGTGTGTGTGTGTGTGTGTGTGTGTGTGTGTGTGTGTGTGTGTGTAGGCAAGCATATAGGTGAGATTTGGGTTCCATGGAGAGAACCTGCACGGAGGAATAAGATGAATACAGCGCTCACTCACACGGTAGTCTGCCGAGCTGCATACCATGTCTCCACCTTCTGAGCTGGAACCACAGATGGGCCACTGTGCCCACCAGACACGGATGTGGGTGCTGGGGATCCAAGCTGCAGTCCTCACACAAGTGCAGTGGACACTCTCCCTTCTGAGCCTTCCTAAGCATTATCTGTTCTCCCTTTCAGCAGATGCAAGATACTCCAGTGTAGAGCTACATAGCAGCTCACTCCAGCTGCTCCCTCCTGAACAGCATTTGAGTCACCGCTGGGCTTTCCCTATGACAATCTGTAGCATAACCGGGCAGGCCTTTGCACACTCTCTTCTGTCTTCTGTGTCCTGGATTCTTTGTTGTCTGACCCTACTTGCCCTTGGCGGGGTTGGAGGTGAGGTGGTGTGGAGTCTTCACAGTTTACAACTCTGTCTTCAGGCTAAATACCTAGAAGTAGACTTACCCGATTAACAGTGAAACAGAGATTTAACATTGCCAAAAACCATCCGTTTTACCACACCATTGCCCATGCCCTCCAACATAAGAAGACAAGTTTCTTCAGCCTCCACAGAGAATGTTGTTGAACTTCCAAACCAATGGAAGCACCAACCAAGAAAAGACTTCAGTTAATGGAGTCAGGATACTTTCAGTACTTAAGACTAGTAAGGCTACATCGCCCACACCTCGTGGGTGTTTCTCAGGCACCGAGACCCAACACTTGACCTGGAGAGAGCATAAGAAGTAGAGCTAGGAAGTGAAACCAAACAAAACGAACCAAAGCGAACTCCTGTGAGCTTATTGATCATCAGAACTCATGGGTCCAGGTGATCCCTGATCCATGGTCTTCTGTAACCTAACTGTGCACAGACAAACCACATCCCTGTGTCATTCAGAAGGGCACATCAATAGCACATCATTAGCTTGCTACCAAGTTGAGACTTGAACTCAATAGTTCTTGATGCTTCCGGGAGAGGAGACAGAGGAGAAAAATGGAGGGTCCTTGGCCTAAGGAGATGGAAAGTGGATCCTTATCTCAGCCCTATTGTGAGCAAGGTATAATTTACAGTAAGTGCTTTCCTCCCCCATTTCAGTTCTCTCAGATGCAAAATGGGGATTAGCACTCCTGTCTCACCTGGCTGGCAGCTGCCTTCCAACCTCTCACCCATGCTCAAGACAGGGACACTAGCTGCATCTGAGCCATGGAGCAATGACTGGAGGTGCTGGGGAAAGCCCCACATGCAGACTGGACCAAACCCAAGCCGATCTCAGGAAACTCCCAAGAGGTGTCCTCTGCCAAGGCATCCATGTGCTAAGTAAACGTCTGCAGCACATGCTAAGCTCCTGTTGTATGCTAGGCCTTTGCATTGCTCTGCATTCGTCCTCATTTAAACTCGTGCTGTCTCAGAAGGATGAAGTGGTTTGCCCAAGTCTTACAGCAAGCAGCTTGGACTATAGTCGTGCCATTCCTGCGGGTCCCATGCTGCTCTAGAAAATGCAGAGATGTTGTCTGGCCCATGCAAGACAAAGGCTGCTTATTGAACAATATTCTCTAACACCTTATAAAATCAGAGCTTTCTGGGAGTGGTAGAGATCTTCTAGCTCTCTTAGAATTCCCCTTGGAAAGGCAGCTGTGTTGACTGGTTTCATGTCTACTTGACATAAGCTAGATGGTCAGAGAGGAAGGGGCTTCACTTGAGAAAATGCCCCCCTAAGATCCAGCTGTAGGGCACTTTCTTAATTAGTAAACAATGGGGGAAGGCCCAGCCCACTGGGATTGGTGCAGTCCTTGGGCTGGTGGTCCTGGGGTCTACAAGAAAGCAGGCTGAGCAAGGCCCAGAGAGCAAGCCAGTGAGCAGCACCCCTCCCTGGCGTCTGCATCAGCTCCTGCCTCCAGGCCCCTGCCCTGCTTGAGTTCCTGTCCTCACTGCTGTTAATGATGATGTGTCATACGGAACTGTGAGTGAGATAAACCCTTTCCTCCCCAACTTGTGTTTTGGTCATGGTGTTTCATCACACAAATAGGAACTGTAACTAAGACAGAGTCAAATGAAAAGTCATTAGAAAAGCAGAATAGCTCCACCATTCGATCCCCAAAAGCTAGATACGACAGTGTTTTTAGGCAAGAAAACAAACGGCGCTCAAAAGGGAAGTCAGAGCCAAGGAGATGGCTCAGCAGGGAAAGGAGGTTGCTGCCAAACGTGATGATCTGAACTTGATCCCCAGGACCCACATGGTACAAGAACTGACTCCAGCGAGGGATGCATGCAAGTGTACATGTGTACACACACACACACACACACACACACACACACACACATACACACACAATGCACACAAATGCACACACACACAAGTCATAATATTTCATAGAATTCTTGTAAAATAAGCATAACTTTCCCATTTGACAATGGAATTACAGAGGCTGAGAGAGGAGAAGAATCCCCCATGTTCTCATATCTTGATGGCGGTGACTCCAAAGTTTTTATGACACCTTGTGATTCCTGAATCCAGTTGTATGAGGCCAATTTGAGATCAAAGGACGCCTGCAGTAGATGCCCAGCAGTACAGGGTTGTCTCTGGTTCTCAGTGTCCAACTGTGAACCTAGGATGTGCCATGAGGACGTTGGACCCAGTGTAGTCCTTTCCAACATGTTTTTCCTTGAATGTCATTCTTCTTTGTCCTTGGTGGCCCTAAGAAAGCCACCACAGTGCCATATGACTTCACCCTGGGGACCCAGTGCATGCTTTCCCTCATCCTAACCTTACTGAACGCCTGCCTGGCTCTGTGAGCTCCTTCATAGCATCCAGGTCACTTCAGGACACTCTGGGACACTGCTGCTTCTGCCCAGAGCTTAGTCCTTCTTGCCTCCAACCCCATCCCTGGGCAACAACCTATCTATGCTTCAAATTCAGTTCAGCCATTTCTTCCTCAGAGAAGTCAGACCTTAGACTCTGATAGCTCTGCTCTTGGTACTGGATAATATACATTTTTCTTTGGATAAAAAGAAGCCTTTGCTCCTGACTTAACTTCTTTATTTTTATGGTTTTTGTTTGTCTCAAAGCCCACCTTCTTTGAAAACCCTCCATTTATAATAAACATTACTGCCTGACTTGGCAGGTAGACGGCTCCCCACGGTCAAGCACACGGTGAAGTCTGTAAGAGGACTCCACAAGCACAGGCTCCTGAGGCTCACACTCTGCTCTGGGCCTTCCAGGCCCCTCCAACAGCCTGAGGTAAGACCTAAGTTCTCCCAAGGAACATTCTCTTGGAGTGAACACTTCATCTATCACGGGCAGAAAAGTAAATCTCCATTAGTGCAAAAGTACAAAGCACGTATGAGCCTCATGAGCCTACAGCGCTGATGGGTAGACCAGACGTTGGAAAGAAACCAGACTTCCAGACTCTAGTCTTGCAACAGTGGTTCCCACAAATCGTCAAACCAAAAACTACCAATAATTGAAGAGATCACTGTCCTCCTCCTTCCATTTTGTATCTATTTAATCAATATGTATAAGAATGAAACCCAGTATCAAATGGGACACTCACCTATCAGAAAGTCTATTAGAAGGAATTTATACCAGGCTGGCAGGATTGCTCAGTGGGTAAAGCTCTGGATTCAACCTTCAGAACTAACTACGCGGTAAAAGGAAAGAACCCACCCCTGCAAGCTGTCCTCTGACCTCTACGTGAATGCCAAGGTGTGTCTGTCCACACACTCTAAATAAATGAAGATTCAAAAAAAAAATCTATCTCATTGGGTTTTTACAGTGGCAGATTTCACTACATCAACCCCTTCAAACATTGAAGTCACTGGGACTGGCCCTGTTCAAATGACTGTAAATTCCCTACAATTATCCAGCTTCCAAACCTTGTCCGCCATCTTAAACCACCCCCTCCATCCTTCCCTCACCCACACCTGACCAGCACCCTTCACCTTTGTATAGTTTTAAAGCAAGGTCTTACTATGTACCTCAGGTTGGCTTGTAACTTGCTAAGAGGTGCAGACCACCGGTGTGTAGTTCGCAGTCTGCCTGCTGGGATTACAGCCATGCACCACACCTGGCTTCATGCACACAAACCTCACTCCCACTAACACTGAATGTTCCTGGAGCTAAGTGTTATTTGGACTTTTGCAGCCAGTTCCCTTCCCTTGGGAGAGTGTCCTCAAGGTTCATCCATGCTGAGGCATACGTCTGTATTTTGTATCTTTGCGAGGCAGACGAACATTTCATTGCCTGGCTTCACTTCGCTGTGCCTTTGCTAAAGACATTTAAGGTATTTATGGAAATCACTGGCTATTAAATAAGTTAGCAAAGGAGATGCGGGGGAGGGGAGCTCGAGGTGGATCCTAAGAGACACTAAGGTTAAAAGTGCTCTCACATCCAAATCCCCCTCTGTAATTAGCAACCTGGCAGCACTCCCCAGAGCAGGGAGCTTGTAAAGGTGACTCCCTGGTTAGCTCCTTGAAGAAACAGAAGCCTCCCCAGCAGCCAGGAGGCCAGGCTGTGGGCAGTGTCACCTGCACACGTGCCTAGGTCTCCGTCTGTGTGCACTTGCTTTTGCTTCTGTACAACTCACCTATCATTTGCTTGATATGAGTCTAGCTTAGTCCCCCCTGGAGACACTTCAAGCACCACCACTCTGCATTGCCAATTAGCTGCTATCCCTGAATGCAGAACTGTGGCAGGATATCGCGCCCTTCTCCCAAACCATCTCTTGCTGTCTGTGTTGCTGGCTAGGATAGTGAAGGCCAGGGAAGCTGAAAACTGGCCCAGCAGACATGGGGTGAAGCTAAAGCCAGGTGGGTAGCTGCAGGGCTCAGTGGGGCTTCTCTGCTTGTGAATGTGTCTGATGCTCCACGGTCACAGGGAGACAGACTTCTGCAGTGAGAAATGCATTCACTGAGTGACAGTAGACCCTCCACTCCCAGAAAGTACCTCTTCTCCGGAGACAATGGTTCCATAAATAACAAATCTAGCTTAGAGCTAGCTACTTAATCCAAAAGTGACCTGGAGAAATTTTATTTTTACTCATGTTTCGAATAATATTTATTGTACTGGAAATGGAGCACACATGTGCCATGGTCCACTTATGAAAATCAGAGGACAACTTGGGGGAGTCCATTCTTGCCCTTGTCTATGTAAATCCAGGGGACCGGACTCATGTTGTCAGTCTTGGTGGCACGGGCCCTTACCACTGAGCAATCTCCCAAATTTTCCATTATTGTCCATAAAAATCTAGTGTTTTGTGGCCAAAAGCAGTGGGTCTGGAGTGGGAGCTGAGATTTTTTTCATTTCTAGCAGGTTCTGCAGTGTGCCTCTCATGGCTCTGTTGTTCGGATCACACTAGAGAGAAACACCTCTTCACAGTGTTAGCACTCAGTGCTTCCTGTGGCAAACAGAACTCAGATGTCCCCGTCTACACCCAGCATGCCTTCACCTTGGGTACACAGTGTCTGTATAACCTCCTATCACACACACATGCATGCACACACATGAGCACACACATGCGCACACCACAGATTACACTACAAGTTAGAGTACCTAGTGATTTACATTGGGTGGTCAATATCAGGATCTAGGCCGCTTAGGAAACACACAGGCAGAATATATCCATAACCCACTCCTTACATATGTGTGCACACACGCATGATCTGTACATAACAGATACTACCTCACTGCCTATCACATATGGCCCATGCCTGCAGTGTATACCCACCCTTCCATAGACTAGAAGCTGCCCATTCTTTCCACCTTGCTCTGGGTAACCTTCCTCACCCCACTTTGTCTCCTGTCCCCTCCATGTCCGAGTTCCTCTTCTGAGGGCTTGCTTCTCCCATGGTCTACCAAAGTGTCCCCACCAACTACATGATCCCTATCTTCTTTCCAGTCCCACGTGACCTGCTATTCTTCAGAAACCAGTTTCTTTCTGAAATCTACTTTTGAAGAAAATGTGGCAAGCATCAACAGATCCTTTCCTGACAATGCTTTTGACTAAGCATGTGGGGAAAGAAACGTGTTGAGGAAGATAACCTTGACTTCCATGCTTCCTTCCTTCCACCCACCCATCCACCCACCCAGCCATTCATCTACCTATCTACCCACCCATCCATCCACTTACCTATCTACCTACCCATCCATCCACCCACCCATCCATCCATCCATCCATCCATCCATCCATCCATCCACCCACCCATCCATCCATCCCATCCATCCACTCACCCATCCCTCCAACCCATCCACCCACTCACCCATCCATCCATCCATCCACCCCTCCCTTTCCCATCCATCCACCCACCCACCATCCATCCATCCATCCACCCATCCATCCATCTATCCAACCAACCATCCATCCATCCATCCACCCACCCATCCATCCACCCACCCATCCATCCACCCACCTCCCACCCACCCATCCATCCCCCCCCCCATCCATCCATCCACCCATCCATCCATCCACCCATCCATCCATCCATCCATCCATCCACTCACCCAACCATCCATCCACTACCCATCCATCCATCCATCCATCCATCCATCCATCCATCCATCCATCCATCCATCCACCATCCATCCATCCATCCATCCACCCATCTATCCATCTATCTATCCATCCATCCATCCATCCATCCATCTATCCATCCATCCATCCATCCATCCATCCATCCATCCATCCATCCACCCACCCATCCATCCATCCATCCACCCATCCATCCCATCCATCAACCACCCATCCATCCCATCCATCCATCCCTACCTCCACCACCCACCCATCCATCCATCCACTCACCCATCCATCCATCCATCCATCCATCCATCCATCCACCTACCCATCCATCCATCCATCCACTCACCCATTCATCTATCCATCCATCCATCCATCCATCCATCCATCCATCCATGCAACCATGAAAGAATAAGGCAGATGCAGGTGAGACTGAACACCAGACCGGAACACCCACTCCACTGCCTCACATTTTAAAGCCAGGCACCTGCCCAGAGGCTACAGTTACTTTCAGAGCCAATACTAATGATGGTGAGAGGGTTTCGAAACCCAAAAGAAGTCAATTTGAATGGACACCATTCAAGAAACGTTCTAGAACCCTTTCAATGGCACAGTATGAGAAACAGGTTCCCTCCTGCTCTAGCCAAGTGACAGACCCTGCTGCAATTTTGTTACTCCTGATGCTTAAGGAAACCATTCAAACTAGAAGATGAGAGTGCCAACACCACCACCACCTCCACCACCATCACTATCACAACCTCTACTGCCTCCATCACCACCACCCACAACAGTATGTGCAAAGCAAAGCCACAGGACACACTATTTAACATGCTAACCCACTGTGGTTCCTAAGTCTTACCTCTGATACTGCCACCTCACTTTCCAGATGACGTCACAGACCCTCCTAACCAGTATCCTGAGATCTCGCAGATGGTAAGATGGTAGGTTACCAGCCTGGTGACTGACATGAGGGGCTGCTTACTACGCTGTACCAGAATGCAGAGCTCCACCTCTCCGTGAAAGCAGAGTTCCCAGGCGCTAGGATCTGGGGACAGTGTCGGTGGCATTCCCAGACGTGTCTCCTCTCTGCACCGCCTACTCTGTATCCGTTATCAACCCCATGGAGAACTGTCTGGCGGACAAAGACAGGTAATGTGGCGGACATTTGAGAGGAGCTGATGAAATCAGAGCGTTACTTCTGTTTGTTTATTTTGTCACTTGCAGAAAACACACAGGGAACAGAGAACTTCAGCCACAGACACCATACTATCATGATGACAGACTCCTGACTTTATGAGACCCACACATTAGTGGAGCGGTGTCACGGAGAATGGGGAGTTGGGA
Source organism: Rattus rattus (assembly GCF_011064425.1). Lineage (NCBI taxonomy): Eukaryota > Metazoa > Chordata > Mammalia > Rodentia > Muridae > Rattus > Rattus rattus. The sequence continues at coordinate 51,443,245 of NC_046157.1, read as the reverse complement.
GGGCTTCATTTAACTTCTCCGTGACTGAGATCTGCTCCGACATTTGTCCTCAAGCTGGGTTGAGGTCAATAAGGGTAAATAGTCCCTTGGCCTGAAGATACTCCCTCGGTCATCTCCCCGCTTGCCCTGTCTGCTGACCTCGGAGGAAAGCCAGCCCAGCAGTTAACATCTGTGGTCCCATCAGCGGGGCTGGAGTAAAAGGTACTTAACGCAGGCAGCTCGTTTTGCAAGGTTAGAAAGAATCGATAGGAGATGAGTTTAATGTGGTATCGCTATCAGGTCTCCTCGTTGTGCTTTTAAAACCGAAATACCCATGGTGGTCTAATCTTAGTCTCACTGGAAAGAGAATGGGTTGAGCATGGTCTCCGATAGATATCACACTCAGCGCAGATGACAGAAAACCCACAGAAAGCCCTCTAGAATTACACTTTCCCCGTTTTCTCTCCCTCCCCTTCCTTTGTGAGATACTGTCTTTCAGAGCAACTAAGGTTTGGTTTGAATCTTGAATTCAGTCTGTAGGTCAGGCTGGCCTTGGACCCACAGCAGCCCCAATGCTCTCCCCTCCCTTATACATGTGCTCCACCAAGCCTGACTGCTTTTCTTTTGTAATCTTTTTCCTTATACTGCCCCTGACTCTTCTCCCTTAAATACCCCTCCCTTCCTGCCCATTTATTTATCCTCCCCACTCCCACAGAAAACAGCCTAAAGAAACCCGGTGACACTCCACCCCCCTGCAACTCCCTACAAAATTAATGCTTGGAAATACATCACGAAGCAGAGCCGGTTGGAAGTCATCAGGCTCACAGCAAACACAAACTTTCATGAACTTATTTTGAAAAAGGTGCCTGTCTGGACAAAGCAAGATCAAACACAGTATACCTGTCTGTTGTTAAGCAGGAACACGATAAATTTCCTTAAGTGAGTTTTATACAAAAACTTCACGGGGAAATTATAAACAGTGGGGACATGATTGTGTGTCTGTGGGCACATCAAATTCCTGATGTTCACTGGAAGAACTGCTCTATGTGTCAGGAAAATGGGAGAGCACGGACAAGCCCTGGTTCCCCCCCTCCCCCTAACTCCCGCACTCTGCCAGCCTTTGCGCATGCGTGCAGAAGCCACGCCCCTCTGCAGGAATGAAGCAGCGCCTTTGACGTCGGTCCGGTCAAGCATTCAGATTCTGCCTCATCTGGCGCATTTACCCCAGATGACTGTTAAAAGTGATTCAGTTACTATATCTGAACCCTGAACCCTTAATGATGACCACTGTTGCGGTTTTACCTCAAATGGCTGATCTGAGAATTAAAGACCTCTCTTCATTGTCTGGGGCTTTTGTAAGAATGACTCTACACTAGGTGACTCAACAGAAATGGACTCGCAGCTCTGGGCCCTGGAAACTCTGAATCAAGGTCCTGGTGGGTTTAGTTCCTCCCCAGGAGTTTCTCCCCCCACTCCCACCCCCCTCTGCTTACCCATCACTTTCTACCTTCTGTGTCTGTCCCAGTGTCCAATCCCGTCCTTAAGGGCAGCAGTGGAACTGGATTAAGACCTACCCTCTTGACCCCATCTTACCTTGCTCATTTACAGGATTCTATTATCAAATAGTCACTCCCATGGGTGCGGGGTGTTGGGACTTCCACATCTTTCCGGGGGACACAATTTAGTCCACAGAAACAGCCATTTGCTTCCACCCCACACCTGCTAAAGAGCTGCTCTATGTTGGCTGTATTAAGTTAGCTGCAGGATCAATTTTGAGCCAGAGGTGACTACACTCAATACCATCACTTTATTTAACAACAGGGAACTGACAGATGAAGAGACAGCTCAGTTAATAGAGTCCTTGCAAGCACCAAGACCTGAAGTGTATTCCCAGGGCACAGGGGCAGAAGCCAGAGGTGGCAGCCTCCATAATCTTTATGTAACTGTGGCCCCACATGGAGCTGTAAGTGCCCACTGTCCGTTTAGAAAGCCACAGTAAACACGCACTGTGCGTCCGCTGGTTTCTTTTCCCATTGTGCTGTGATACCCCACCCCCAACAAAGGCTACTGAAGGGGGGAGGGGCATACGCTGGCTCAGGGTTCAAGGGTGCAGCCCATCACGATGGGGAAGCCACAGCATCAGGAGCTTGAGTCAGTGGTCACATCAACTCTACAACCAACCGGGAAGCCGAGGTGACCCACAAATACCACTGCCCAGCTCCCTCTCTCGTGCACAGCTCAGGATCTCAGCCTGGGGATGCTGACCTGCATAGTGAGTTGGTCTCCCAGTCTTAAGGAACACAATCGAGATACTCCCCCACACTCATGCCCAGAGGCCCTCTTAGATTCCGCCCAATGGTAAGACTAACCACCACAGAACATTAACTACTTAGAAAGAGAGCATGTCCAAAGGTACAGAACAGATTCAAACCAAGGCCTTCCTGACTGTGGAATGGGGCTGTAAGGCCCAGGCCCTTCCTTGGAGAAGAAACTTTCTTAGTGGGCTCTACTATAGAAATACGATACTGTGTGTCTTAGTCAGGGTTTCTATTCCCACACAAACATCAGGACCAAGAAGCAGGTTGGGGAGGAAAGGGTTTACTCAGCTTACACTTCCACACTGCTGTTCATCACCAAAGGAAGTCAGGACTGGAACTCAAGCAGGTCAGGAAGCAGGAGCTGATACAGAGGCCATGGAGGGATGTTAGTTACTGGCTTGCTTCCCTTGGCTTGCTCAGCTTGCTCTCTTATAGAACCCAAGACCACCAGCCCAGGGATGGCACCACCCACAATGGGCTGGCCCCTCCCACCTTGATCACTAATTGAGAAAATGCCTTACAGCTGGGTCTCGTGGAGGCATTTCCTCAAGGGAGGCTCCTTTCTCTGTGATGACTCCAGCTTGTGTCAAGTTGACACACAAAACCAACCGGTATACTGTGTTTCAGGTAAGTGATCAAATCCTTCATTAACACACTAAACAGAAGACCTAACAGGAAAGTCAGCTGTGTAGATGGTACGGAGAAATAACACCTGGCATTGTCCTTGACTTCCACATCCAAACACATGCAAATACATGAGATCACACCCCCACACACATACACAAGCACACATGTGCATATATGCACACATGTGAACACATGCTGTCTTAGTTAGGGTTTTATTGCTGCGAATAGACACTATGATCAATGTAAGTTTTATAAAGGACAACATTTAATTGGGGCTGGCTTACAGGTTCAGAGGTTCAGTCCATTATCATCAAGGCAGGAACATGGCAGCATCCAGGCAGACATGGTGCAGGAGGAGCTGAGAGTTCTACATCTTCATCTGAAGGCTGCTAGCTGAATACTGGCTCCCAGGCAGCTAGGATGAGGGTCTTAAAGCCCATACCTACATGACACACCTACTCCAACAGGGTCACACTTTCTAATAGTGCCACTCCTTGGGCCAAGCATATACAAACCATCACACATGCACACAAACTTGAACACACACACACACACACACACACACACACACACGAACACAGAGACATATAAAAGCACCAGAGAAATAAATTAAAGGAGACAGACATGGTCTGTAATCCCAGCACTTGGGAGGCTGAGGCAGGAGCATTGCTGCTAGTTCTTGGCTACTATCAGCTCTATGATGAGTTGTGGTCTAGCCTGGACTACAGTGTGATCCTAATTCATAAAGCAAAAACAAAAACAGAGCAGCATATACATAAAGTCCCCAGCTTTGTAATTCATAGGCAGGCTCATGAGAGAACCCACCCTTGAAAAACAAGAACTCCATATAAAGGAAGACTGGAAATTAAGGAATGACTATCAAAGCTTGGGAAAGAGGATTCAGGGGTATTCTTTCTGGATCTAGAAAAGTAAGGTCCCCTTTGGGCTTCCTAATGAAGACATATTGTCCTGAATAAAGGGGAAAGACATCAACACTTGTTTGGATTTAATGTCCTTTGAAATATGTAGGGAGCTGGGATGCCCTTGCAGCCTTTGGTGGTCCATGCAATGAGGTGAATGTGTGGGCCTCTCTATAGGCCTCTGTTCTGGCCACAGCAGAAAACATTAAGCCTCTGTGAAGTTATTTCATATAACTTGATATATGCAACACAAGCAGATAAAACCTTTTGGGGGAATTCTCAGTCTCGTCGTGCTCAAACCTCGTAAGTTGAAAGACCAGGCACACGCACCTGCTGGCAGCTTCTCACTGCCTGGTGTCTCGCCATGAGGAATGGCAGCATCGGAACAATATGTCCCTCTGTCCCCACCCTGGCCTTACTCACATCTACCCATGAGGTCCTTCAGTCCAGACCCACTGAACCCTGCTAGTTAGGCCCCCTTCTGAGGTGTTTCCAATCTCCCTGGTTCACTCTTGAGCTTCTCCTGGTTAGTCACTGACCTCCCCCTGTCCAGGCAGATTCCGGCCCAGGGGCTCTGACCCAGGATGCTCATTTCCCATGTGTGTGCACTGAAAGGAACGCATCAGAGAGGAGGGGTGGAGCCCTGGCCCGAGCTCCTCTGTGCCCCTGCAGCCTTCCACCATGATAGGCTATCTCACTACCAGCTCAGAAACAAAGAAACCAGGCAACCCCGAGCTGAACCCCCTGAAACTACAAACCAGAATACAGCGAGCCCCTGTAAAAATGTCTCCCTCATGGATTTATCACAATGACCAAAAGTGACTAAAAATCAAATTTCCAAATCTTCAAGATTTTTCTCCTAGGAACTCAGGAGCTGCGGGCTTGACTTTGTCACGCTGACAGGACACTGGTACAATAATGGAAGTAGCGTTCTTTGACTCTGTTCCAGGATCAATTTCTTCCACAGGCTTCCTTACCCACCTTTAACATTTTAAGACAGCATTTTGTATTTGGGTTGAGTAAACATTTCTACCTTTTCCTTATACTTTCTGAGAGGAAAGCTAGAACTCGGCTCTGACACAGAGTGAGGGGAGAAGCAGGCGCGCTGACTGTGTGTTTGTCAGGATCCACAGGCCAAGGGACCAAACCAACCGTGATACAGCCGCCATTTCCAACCTTAATCCAGAGCTGCGGTTGTGCCCATGCATCTGAAACACTAGCTCATAAGAGCGTGCAGAGGAAAAGGCAGCTAAAGAGGTTCCAAGGACAAGGACGAGGGACTGCACGCGGCTACGACGGCATAGCTCGGAAACACCAGAAGTGAGTGCGCATGTGCGTTAGCTTCCCTAGCATCCTGTTCTCGTTGTCACAAACCACCACAAACTCTGCAGCTTTAAACAGCACAGATTAATTATTTCATTGTTCTTAAAGTCAGAGACCTGACACGCGTAGGTGAAAACACGGGGGTCATCAGGGCTCAGAAGAAGAATCTGTTTGCTGGTCTCCTGCTGTCTTGCAGAGGCCGCCATGAGCCCGCCTCCATCTTTGAATCTATGAATGGACTCCAGTGTCTCCCATCACCTCACCGCGGGCCCCTTCACTTTCACTTTTAAAACTCCTTGTGCTTAGATTGGACCCACCAGGATGACCTCCACCTGAGTGTGAGCTTTGAATGAGAATGACCCCAGAGGCTCAGTCTGAACGCTCAGGAACCAGTGAGTGGCACTGCTTCGGGTGTGGCACTGCCGGAGGAAGCACGCCATGGGGAACAGGCCTTAGAGCTTAGAGCCTCTGCCACGTCCACTTTATTCTCTCTGTTTTGTGCTAGTGTTTGGAGATTGTGAGCTCTCAGCTTCCTACCCCTGCTGCCATGCAGCCCGCCATGATAGACTCTTACCTTTCTGGAAGTGTGAGCCCAAATAAACTCTCTGTAAATTGTCTTATATGTAGTACAACAGAAAAGTACATGCGGCTTAGCTCATGTGTAACCTTTAGTCTGTCTGCAAACTCCAATTCTCTACTGTCGTCTTTGGTAACATGTTCCCATCTAGTCCCTGAGCTACGTTATCAGAATGCCTGGATGCACAGTCCAGGAAGAGCCCATAAGAGAGGCCAACAGGTCAATTCCTTCTCTCTCTCTCTCTCTCTCTCTCTCTCTCTCTCTCTCTCTCTCTCTCTCTCTCTCTGTCTCTCTCTCTCTGTGTGTGTCTCTGTCTGTCTGTCTGTCTCTTTCTCTCTGTGTCTCTCTGTCTGTCTGTCTGTCTGTCTCTCTCTCTCCCTCTCCCTCTCTCCCTCCCTCCCTCCCCCCTTAACTCTCCTTTTTCTATTTTTCTTTCTTCCTTTTTCCTCCCTCTCCCACTCCATCCTTCCTTCTCTCCCCCCCTTCTTTCTCTCCCCTCCTTCCATTCTTCCTTCTCTTCCTTCCATTTTCCTTCTTTCTTTCCTCCTCTCCCTCTTTCTTTCTTCCTTTTGTTTCATGTTAGAAGAAAGAACTTAATCCACATTTACAATATCAGAACTTCTAATCTGTATACCAAGGGCCCCTATTGGAATAACCAAAGGTTATCATAGAATGAAATTCATCCAAGTATAAAAGAAGAAATACTGCCCAAGAGTCCAGTAACTCCAGAAGCTGCCATTTAAAATATGAAATATGAAAGAACTAAAATGTCTTTAGCAGTCAAGCAAACATTCCTGTGTCCATTTGTTTAGAATACTGTAACACATCACAAAATTGATCAAAATTAATAGTCACAGATTGTGCAAACAACAAACTGGTTAGTGTGGAAAGACTACTGACATCCGCATGTTATAATGAAGTCAGTCATCACCCAGAGTTTTACTTTTATAAACATTAATGTGAACTTCTTAACAACAATATGAACTTAATGAAAAGTTTAAAACAGCCTTCCCATGCCTTTCTCATCTCCCTATCTTCAGATCAATGCCTTTCCCAACCCTCACCTAAGACCCAAATGTTCTCCAGAGATTATGATTAGCCCAGGTGCCCACAGCTGGCCAGGGTGCAGAGAAGAGACCACAGAAGGCTCATCCCACAGCGGGTGTATATGTTACACCCTTTCTCCCAAGGCTCGGAAACCACTGTGGAAGAGGGGGAATCAGAGGTGGTGGATAAAGACTCGGTGTCTCCTGGTCCGAGCAGGGCAGCTGCACACATGAACTCACGGTGGCCATGACAGTGTGCACAAGAACCACAGAAGCTCAAGCTGGACCCAATCCGAGCCCAAGGATGGAGGCTGGGCACAAAATCGCACTTGGAGTTGTGCAACTTTTGGCAATTGCTAGGTGCTGTTTAAGGGAAAGACATTTTTCCCTAAGAGAAAGAGAAGGCCCAGATAACTTGACCATACTCCAGTGGGAGGCCACACTTGCAAGAGTATTCAGGCAGCCATGTTGGTATTAATGGGACAAAAGGGACTCAACGTTGGACATGTAGTGAGTATGGAAGTGGGAGTGGGTCTGCGAAAATTGGGTAGGGTGACTAGGATCAAAACGCACACAAATTTCTCGAAGGACTAATTAATAAGTAAGAAGTTAAGACAGAATTGTTACAGGAAAAAGCACAGAGAGTGCGAGCCATATTGAAAAGGAAAAGATTTGCCAGGAAAAAGGAAGCAATTAAGCATAGTGATTTAAATAAAGCGATAATAATATGCATCCTCACGTGAGTCGCCCCATTAGTGGTACTGTGCTGCTTAATGTTTCAATGTTGGCTTGATGGAATCTAGGAGATTAGCCTCTGACATGCCTGTGGATTATCTTCATTGCATTAATGGAGGCGAACATACTTGTCTACTACGGGTGGGGCCATTCTCTAGGCAGGGAATCCTGAACTAAATAAAAGACAGAAAGTAAGTTGAGCATTAGCACAGCTTCACCTATTTCTGTTTCTGATCATGAGTGCAACCTGACCCACAGGATCCAACGCCTGTCTACTTGGCTTCCCACCATGGTGGAACATACACCCGTAAACAGTGAACCAAAGGAAACCTTTTCTCACTTAAGTTGCTTTCGTCAGGAAAAGAAACAGATAGATATTCAGGTATTTGGTAGTTCAAATGGTGAATAAGTCAGTTTACTCTACTGTTACCACAAAGTCCTATAAATTATGTGAAATTGGCACGTGTGTATTTTATTGAACGATTAGTCAAGTGTGTGATAACTGACGTTGAGAGGACAGATTGAATCAAAGAAAAGAAAGGTTGCTATATTCCTGTCAGACCATGGAGAATTTTATGTGACTTCTCCACATGAAGACATTTTATTTTAACAGCAAGTAAACTCCAGAAAGAAAGCAGTAAAAAGCTTTTGTATTCCAAAAATAATAGGCACGAGTTATTGAAGGCACAGAGGAGATGCAGCAGGAACATTGAGACATCAGAGACATCACTGTACTTTCTCCTTCCAGGGTTGGAGTGTACACGTGTGTGCCCAGGGGTGGGGTGGAGCCCAGAGAAAGAAGTTACAGACGACAGAAAGAGTGTGGATTGGAATGTAAGAGAATATATCTCCTCCCAACATTGTAGCACACATTGGTAAACACTAATTATACAGTAAGTTATGACTCCTATGAGTCAGTCAATGGGAACATATCCAGGCCCTAATTCTTACATGATCTGAAACATGATTAAGTTGGAAATCAGGTAAGCCATTAAACGTCATTTAGAAATGAATGTAAGAGAAGCATGTTGTGCAGAAATGGCAGGAAGGTGACCGGGTCTCACACCAGAGCACATCCCTAGCCAACAGGCCTTTTATTAGGGCACAAAACTATCTTAAGAAAAGTGAAACGGGTTGAAAAATAACATCAGTAAGCAATGGATCAGGACATAGGTAGATAACAGAAATGGATGCATATAAAACTGATGCTTTCTACAAAAAAAATGGTTCTAATAAAAGTTAAGTAGAAATAATCATATAAAATGACAGAAATATATATTAAATAAAATTTAAAGTGGATCAGACAAAGGTAACAGTATAAAATCTCAATCTATAGATTTTCAAAATAAATAGATTGTTACAGAGAATACAGAAGAAAAAAAACTGTCAAAAAAAAAAAAAAAAACTAAGCCAAGAGCTAGAGAAGGAAAATTTACAGTTCTCTATCATTTCCCACCAAGAGAAATGGGACTTTTCAGTCCCGTAGGCCAATGTTTATATTGATACATAAAAATTCCCAGAAAAGTCAAAGGCATAGTCCCAGTTCCTCTGGAAATGTAGCTTTTACATTTCTAAATAAAACATTAACATTTTAAGCTGGAAATGACCATAAAACTACTGCCTTTTATTTAAAATTTTATTATCAGAATTTAAAAATGAGGTACTCTAAAAACACAACAGTAACTCACATTCGCTGGTTATAAGTACAAAGGCCCAGAGATGCTAACTCATTGATGGGAAATCGTTTAATAAGATTGAACATCTAATTCTGATTTTCTCAGTCTCCTAAAGTACTTGGAATAGACCGTTGACAAGGGGGGAACAAACACCACTGCTCATTTTCAAACAATTCTTTTCTACCATTGAAACACAAAGTATCCACGTTTTTCCTGGAACAAGACAGGGCTCTTGTAAATGGGATGGCTTTAGATGCATCTGTTTTCTCTCCTTCCCTTCTGTTTCTCCCACCTTCTTCTGAGCAGAATGCAGGATACACTATCAGAGAAGACACTCAGTGGATCTAACACGGGTACCCAGCAGGGTGGCTTGTTAACTTCTCATTTTCTTTTGCTGTCAAAGGTATCTTTGAAAAATCGTACACGTTTCCTAGAATGGTCCAGAGAAGAATGCGCTGTATGCAAACAAGCACTAAAATCTGCATCAAGGCATACATAAATGGAACCGAGGTGGAGAATGAACCACAAATACATTTCAAGCGTGGTGACCTCTGTCTGTTTTCACCCAAACTTCGTAGACTGGAATAGTTATTGTTTTCACTGTTTTAAAGATGAGTGGTCCATCTCGGAGGAGTTAAGGAGACGCCCCTGGGAGAGGCAGAACTCACACGAGTGACCACATCTTTAGGATGTCAATCATGGGTGCTTCCGCACAGCTCCGTCTCTTTGACACTTGATAAGACTGTGGGATAGGCAAAGACAAAGCCTGTGTTGTGGTGAAGTCACGTGACTTTGGAGAATCCCCTGACCTTACAGTAGCTTCACTCCACCATCAGTAAACAGGGATAACCATGCTTTCCTGACACGTCCTGGAGAGCCGTTATGAAGATTAAGCACGGGGAGAGTGCTTGAGAACACCATTTATCATTATTATTATTAATATATGACCAGGCCTATTATGAATCTATTATAGCTCAGGCAGTGTCAGGATAAGTGCTGGTGGGACCTAGGTGGATGGTGGGAAAGACGCATGGGTTACTAAGAAGCAATTAAAATGCACCCTTGTTGTTTGAAAGGCAGTGTCCATGGGTAATTAGCAATTACTGGTGCACCCGTGGATTGTTGGCTATTAAGCCAGTTCCGTATGGCCGTCTTATAAAGTACGTCGACACAGTGCAGAGTTCCCAGCTAGTATACGTGGTTGCTTTCACGGGAAATCACACCCTATTTACGGCTGCCAGTTCATTTTAATCATTGACTTTCTGAGAGAATGTCAAGGTACATTCCTTGACCACCGCACTCACCAGAGCCTTGGAAAACCACAGGGTCATAAGGGGCGGTATTTAGCCTTGTTTGATTCCATGGGTCACACACTCCTGATCATCAGGGGTCATTTCCTTTTTGGACTCCCCTGATGTTTGCTACTTAAGGGAGGCCCTCCATTTTCAAGTGTGTGGATGAGACATTGAGCCACTCTCTAAGATGTGTCAATGGTATTCAGCTGATGTCACATGAGCTCAGTGGGACTCCATTCCTCATCAGTGGTCTGGGTACCACGAAACTTGCCTTCATGAACGCTCTACAGACATAGGAGGGATCATTCTTTATGGCCTTTAAATGTTCCCGGCTCTTTTCCCTCTAGTATCTTCTTCATGCCATCACTTGGCATTCTGGACCATGCCTTTGACACTGAAATTCATGCTCACAGTCTGGTCCAGTTTTTAACATGAGTTGCCCTCACTGGTTTAGACATAGCTCTGTTTGTTGTTCTCCAGGGACAGTGTATCTGGACTAATGATCTATTTTAGTTCTATGGACACCACAGAGAGTAGTTAAAACTGCAAGTTTCGTGTGAGATCTTCACTTTTAGTCATAACCCTCCTACAGTTGCTCCAGAGTGATGGCTACCGAGTCCGTAAGTGTGGGATCACTCTAGGCTGTTCTTCTAGCCTCTAAGAGGAGCCAGTCCTTGGGGATTAATGGAATTTCACTGCATTTTTTTCTGTTGCTTCTGTATGATGAAATCATTGTTTGGTCCCCATTCTGTACTTTGCCCTTATTTAATCTTAAGGTGAACTGTTCACTAGTCCTCCTCCACTGTTCTAGAAAAACTAGAAACTGCAAGTGGAGTCACATGGCTTCTCAACCCCTTGATTTCTTCCTTACTTGTCGATCAGCCTTCATGCAGGACACATGCTTCCTTATGTCTCAATGCATAGGACTAGGTTGTGCACATCTCTAATGCATGCTTGGTCAAACTCGCATCGCTACCTGAAAATGTATTTCTTTTTTTTTTTTTTTTTTTTGGTTTTTTTTTTCGGAGTTGGGGACCAAACCCAGGGCCTTGCGCTTCCTAGGCAAGCACTCTACCACTGAGCTAAATCCCCAACCCTGAAAATGTATTTCTTAGGCCATCAAATTACCCTCACGGAGTCAGATGCAGACCCAAAGAGCAGCACACCACAGAACACCAGCCTTGCCTGGAATCAACTGGGAGCTTTGTGAAGCTAGAGACTACTTGGTTAATTACTTTTTGCATTAGTGTAATAAATACCTGAAAGAAGGAACTGAAGAGGTGTATGTATGCACGTGTGTGTGTGTGTGTGTGTGTGTGTGTGTGTGTGTGTGTGTGTGTGTGTGTGGTGTCTCGTGGTTTATAGGAATACAGTCCATCATGGAGGACAAGGGCTTGCTCACATCTCAGCAGACCAGAAATCAGACTGAAGACCATTCTCCAGTGCACCCTGTCACCTCCCAAAGGTTCCACAACCTCCAGGGATAGCGCCACCAACTGGGGACCTGGTGAGTAGCATTTCACATTCAAACCTTAACAATGAGCGACTCTCACTGCAAAGCTATTGAATCAGACTTTGGGAGCAGTGAAATCCTCTAAGGCCCAGAAAGACAGGACAAATAGTATTGCCTTGTAGGACAGCTTCAGGCTCGCAGCTGAAGTAGGACTATACTGTGGACGATTTAGGAGAAAGTAAACACTGAGCCCAGAAGTCCCTCAAAGCGTCCCTAGCCTGGGATTCCAGCCATTGTTCCCTCGCCTGCTAGCTACGAGTAACCATGAGACTCGGGACTGGGTAAGAAGTGGAAGGCTACCGGAAAGTGGGACTGCGCTGTGTAGCCCCACAAGGTCATCATCTATGATAGAGCAGGACTTTGGGGTGACATAGCTCTTTAGAGGTTACCTACACTCCTGGGAGAAGTGCTTCACCTGCAATTTGTGAGAAAACCTAATAAACTCACTGTTCTCTCCAAATTGGACTTTGGAGATACAGTAGTTCTTTCTGTCTGTCATTGCTGCCCGCCTAGTTGAACAGATGTTCCTTCTAGAACCCCCAGGAAAGGTTAGCACAGCAGATGCAATGATGGAAGAATGTCCATGCAGAGGCCACATTTAATGGGCTCTCATATTCACATCGTCTACCTGTGGACGGAGAATCTAGTCATGCACAGGAAGTGAGGGGATTGCCTGTGCTCTTATCAGCTTGAAGTAGGCACCAGCACTTTCCTGAGGCAGACACAATGCAGGAAACACAAAGCCTCTCCGTCCCCCTCCCCTCCCCCATACTTCTCCCTTTCCTTATTTATGTCTTAATTCTAGGGTGGAGAGTTGTTTGAATGGACATACAACTCGGCTTACAGAAGTCTCCCACTCCACACTGCAAATCATAACAGTGGTCTCACTAAAGGGCTATCTGCCCTCTTATTGGTCCCTCACTTGTTTTCACACCAGGGACTCACCATGTGACATCAGGTAAGCAACTCCAGCCCTCAGTAGCCTCTCTCCATTTCAGTACTACCTGGAAAGGACTGGAGTTACAAGTTAATCTCAAATTTGGTTAAGTAACAATCCTGTAAAAAAAAAAAAGTGCAGGCCACTGTGCTGTAAGACACACTGACGTGTATAATTCCTGCAGAGAGAGGGTCTGCTTCAAGTCACTCACAGGTAGAGAACGTGTTTCCCATTTCCAAAGATGGCTCTCCTCAACCAGTAAAATAAGCTTAGGCCCGGGGTGAGCACAGATATGTTTCTGAGATGAAACCTTATTTCAGCAACTATGGACAGGAGTGGCTAATAGCAGCCCTCTATCTCTGTGTCTCTCAATATAAATCAATGGATCATTTGTACAATAGACAATAGAGAACTGGATAGAGATCTATAGGTGATAGATAGATAGATAGATAGATAGATAGATAGATAGATAGATAGATAGATAGATAGATAGATAGAACTGATGGAGATGACGGCTTCACAGGGGGTGGCTTATGGGATAAACAGAAGAAGCTTCAGAAAACACGCTGTTGACCTTAAACCGATCACCTCCCTCCCCATTGTTAAAGGTGAATGGGAAAGAGAGCGGGGCAGTGCTGCACAGAGCACCCACACACTGTAGCTATCACAGTGATCAGTGCTGGGACCAGAGCACAGAGCACTGGGTATCATGACAAACCAAAGCTCCCTCGTGCGGGCCGTGCTCTGTGAACCTGAGGAGAAAAGTCAGGAGTAAATAAATATACCACAAACAATAAATGTGAATTAAAGGTAGTGATTCATATCAATACAATAAAAAGGCATTTCAAAAATAGTGTTGGGACAGCAGCTAAGCTGCCGAGAACTTTGTGTTACCTCCCCCTCCATGTTTACACCAATGTGGATAACAGAAGGGCGGGTGTAAATGAAACCATTGGAGCAACAGTTTCTACCTTTCCAGAGCTGCCCCCTTTATTACAGTTACAGTTTCTAAGTTATGGTTGGGCCGACCCCCAACCACAGAATTACTTTTGTTGCTACTTCATAACTGTAATTTTGCTACTGTTACAAGTCATAATATTATATACATATCTGTGTTTTCTGATGGTCGTAGGTGACCCCTGTGGAAGGGTCATTGGACCACACACAGCTCGAGAACCACTGCATTGGAGTGCCATGAGGAAGCACAAGAGGATGTCCTCTCCGGGGCCAGTGAGAACCCTCGGCAGCCTGTGGTGTCTGCCATTGAGGTGAGAACCCGGGTTTTATCCCTGAGAACTAACACATTGAAAATGGAGAAACCAGCCCCTGCAAGCTGTCCTCTGACTTCCACAGACATACCTCGGCACGAGCACCACCCTCAACAAAATGAATAAATACATGTAATTTTAAAAAGAAAAACTAGACTGTCTAAGTTAGAGTTTTCCATATATAATATTCAACCCGGGAGCCAAGAAAAATAATTGAGCAATCTCACTGTATCAAAGCATGTCTTCGTGGGTACTCTCTTCCTGAACAGTTGAAGAAAACCCAAAACAAACATCGTATTGAATAATATGCTGAGAACTTTTTATGTAAAAGGCTAGCAGAACAGGTCCTTAAAAATCAATACTGTAAAAACCTAAACAAAACAATCAGACGACGGCAGAAATGTGCAGATATTTAAACTATTTTTTTTTTTTACAGTGCTCTGGGTGGAGGAGATGAGTGAGTGGCAAGTCCCTGATACACAGACACAAGAACTTGGGTTTGGATCTCCAGAACCCACAAGAAAAGCCAGACACAGCACCTGTGTAATCCAAACCCTTGTGGCAGGGACAGGCATTTTGTGGGGTACGCTGACAAGCCAATCCAGCCAACTGTGTGCTCCAAGTTCAACAGGAGACCATATCCCCAAGAATAAAGATGGACGGATGATTGAGGAAGATGTCTGATGACAACCTATGATGTCCATAAACCCCAAGATGGGCAAGAAGACTGAGTACACGCACACTCATACCACACGCACAAGCCAAAAAGGACAAGAAGACTGAGCACGTGAACGCTCACACAATACACGCAAGCAAACACGCTCTCTCAACCTCACTTCTGGGGGTCACAGACAACCTAAGATCCCTTCAAAAATAGATTAACAAAGGTCAAGTACTTGATGAACCCCCTGTGTCCCACTGCCGGTACGAGTAGAGAAGCCAACAGAAGGAGAACAGGTCCACTCTTTGAAAAGTTCTATTCCCTGACTTCCTCACACAGTCACGAATGTGAAGTCCCTAAACTCATGGTTAAAGAAATGAAAAGAACCCATGGCCACACTGTGAAGGCAGAAAGCTGTTACCACCAAGTCCCATACAAAGCTACTGAAGCGAACAGTGGAAAATTTGCTTTAGTTATTCTCTAACAGCCAGCCAATCAGCAACAACCACGCACGTCTGACAACCAGCCAATCAGCAATATCCTTGCCCTTCTGAAAATCAGCCAATAGCAATAAACCCAAACTTCTCAAAGCATCCAGTAAGAATCAGATCAACTGCCATTACTAAGCTCCGTGCTCAACAAATCCCTGGGTGTTTTTTCTCTCAGTGTTCTAATTACTGAACTCAATGTTCCCAAAACTCTACATAAAAGCCGTCTTTGCTTCATTCAAATACAGTCCAAACACTGAAGGGACAGCAAGATAATCTTATTAGGAGCAATGACATCAGAGAACAGGAATTGGAGACGTCCACATAGTACTTTCAGAGAAACTGCATGTAGTTTGGGCTTCGAGCACAGCCCAGAGCCTCTGCAGAGGCTGGGGCCTAACACAATCCTCCAGGCCTCATAGAGGTCGTCTTTTCCTTCGCATTGCAACAAGGAAGCTCTGTGCAAATTTCCAAACACACAGCCCGTGTGCATTTTAAAATAAATCTGGTGAAAAAGAAGCGCCCCATTTGAACTCAGATCTGTCCCTCTGTGACATACTCTGAATCCAGAGAAGGGTCCGCTTACAGCCCAGTGCCCTACGGAAACATCATACTCACCGAATCACTCCAACAGGCCACTGGAAGTCTTCGTTTTCTTAGCTGAAGAGTGAGATCTTGGGATCTTAACGCTCAGTTGTGCTTTGTCTCTTGAAATAAGTCTCTAGGGGAAAAGGACAGAGACCATGAAAACATGCTAGGTAGAGGTGGGGCTGAGCTCTGGCTGAGGACTAAAGTGTCATTTCAATTATCCAAAGTCTCAAAAGAAGAACTTGATGTTGGCATGATAGTCAGACTGTGTTGTACTGTCTAATGGAGTTGGGTTCAGAGTCTCCAGTGCACGTCAATGATAAGGAGACTTACAAGACGTGGTTTTAAAGCACTCCATCGCTTGCTATACTCCAATCCAGCTCCCTTCAGCTTTGGCTTCCTAACAGGATTCCGGAAGACGATGTCAGCTCAGACACACGCCTCCCACTGCTCATTCACTGTGGGCTTCCCTCAACAGCCTGACTAACATCGTTGGGAAGGTCCAGCAGCTGAACCAAAAACTTCCTGCAAGCTCTCAGAGTTGCTATATTTAGGACTGAATTTTCAAATATATTTGTGTTTCTTTTCCTGTTTAGAGAAAAAAAATCCAAATAATCCCATCCATTATCTGCTTAGGTTTCAGAATCCGACCTGTGCTCCATACTTCAAGCCCAATTTACAGCTTCCCCC
The DNA here is from genome assembly GCF_011064425.1 of Rattus rattus. NCBI lineage: Eukaryota > Metazoa > Chordata > Mammalia > Rodentia > Muridae > Rattus > Rattus rattus. The sequence goes on along the minus strand of NC_046157.1, from coordinate 51,426,604 downwards.
AAGGGCTATCATCAGAAAGTCCGATGATTATCTTTTAAAATGGGCAACAGACATAACCCAGTTCTGTGTCCGGGAGTCTGTAAGAGCTTGAGTACCAAGATGCTAGCCAGTTGGAGCCCCATGTTCTGGAGGCTGAGGACTTCAAGCTCTGCAAATGTCCATGAGGAAAAAACAGCAGAAAGGAAGAACAATACAAACCAACCAGACTCCCAGAGTTCCTGTGGACTAAAGCACCAACCAATGAGTCCACATGGAGGGACCATAGCTCCAGCCGCATATGTAGCAGAGGATGGCATTGTCTGGCATCAATAGGAGGAGAAGCCCTTGGTCCTGTGAGGGCTCGATTTCCCCAGTGTAAGGAAATGCCAGTGAGGTGAGGTGGGAGTGGGTGGGAGCATCCTCATAGGGGAGGGGGAACCAGGAAAGGAGACAACATTTGAAGTGTAAATACATATCCAATAAAAAAAGAAAAATTAAATATTGGCTGGAAGTAAAGAGAAAGAAAGAAAGAAGGGTAGAGTAAGCTTGGGATGCAGTGCCACCCCCCACAGAATACTAATCAGCCATTAAAAGTCATCAAACAGCACTACAGTTGATGAAAACTTTTGTCTTTTTTTTTTTTTTGGGTGTCATAATTTTGAGTTAGGAGAAGCAAGATAATTAAAGAGTGTACAAGGTGATTCCTACTTTCCAAAAAATAAATAAATAAATAAAATTAAGTATAAAACTAAGCCTTCATGTCAGTTGTTCCCACACAGGCATTTGGAACACCAGGCAATGATGAGTTTGGGCGGTCAAAACTCACAGAAGGCCTGGAGAGATAACACGGCAGGCAAAGCACTTGTCACATAAGCAAAGACAAGAGTTTGAATCCTGAACCCCTGTGCAAGCGCCATGCAGATATGACAGCCTTCCTGGGAATCTGGCTCTCTCAAGGCAGAGACAGGAGATCCAGAAGACAAGGGCTAGTGAGACCAGCAGTATTAGCCAGCTCCAGGATGAAGTGAGAGACCTGTCTCGAGGGAACAAGATGGAGAGTGAAGGAGGAAGTCACCCACTGTCAGCATCAGGCCTCCACATGCACACACACGCACATCCACATGCACACACATGCACATCCACATGCACACACACATCACACACACGCATCCACATGCACACACACGCATCCACATGCACACACATGCACATCCACATGCACACACACATCCACATCCACACGCATGCACATGTCCCTACACAAATGCCTACAGACAAAACAGAAACCTTGAGGGAAAATAGAATGCCATTAGTATCTAGTGGCTGAAGTTCAGGGATACTTCTGAGCAGCGTACAGTGTGCAGGACGATGTGCCAAGCCAAAAACATGCCAGCTCCAGTGTGACAACACTGCTGAGACACTTTGGTGTGTGTACAGTTGTGGCATTTGGCCTTGATGAAGGAAGTAATTCACTGGGAATGGGCTTGGAGTTTTCATATGCCCGAGCCAGACTCAGCACCTCTCTCTCTCTCTCTCTCTCTCTCTCTCTCTCTCTCTCTCTCTCTCTCTGTGTGTGTGTGTGTGTGTGTGTCTTTGTCTCTCTCTGTATCTCTGTCTCTCTCTCTGTCTCTCTCTCTGTTTCTGTGTGTCTTTGTCTCTCTCTGTGTCTCTCTGTCTCTCTGTCTCTCTGTCTCTGTCTCTCTCTGTCTCTCCATCTCCCCTCCCCCCCTCTCTCCCCCCTCTCTCCCTCTCTCCCTCTCTCCCTTTGGCCGTGCCATTCTAGCTTTACAGCTCCTGGCTCCTTCTCCTTCTCCAACACCACATCTGCCTGCATGTGCCTTGCTTCCTGCCATGATGATAATGGACTAGACCTTTGAAACTGTAGGCCAGTCCCATGTTAATGTTTTTCTTTCTAAGTGTAGCCACGTTCATGGTGTCTCTTCACAGCAATAGAAACCCAAACTAAGACAGCGATCATACGATGTCAGGACTAAATTTGAACATGGAAAAAAATGAAAAAACAAACAAACAAACAAACAAGTGGCAACTTATACCCTAGGTTGTCCACATAGCTTTAATCTCTGGAGAATGGGAGCAGAGATGGGGCCTGAGATACCGACAGAGTGAATGACCTACGATGATGCATCTAAGAAAACGGTGACCCGCACCAATTTCCCACAATCCTTTGGCATCTTTATTCTCCATCCTTAGATGTGGCTTAGTGAGGGAACTTCGCTACAGAACTGCACTTTGCACAGATGCAAGAACATAAATTGAAGTTGAGGGGAAAGCCAACTTAAAGGTCACGCGGGTTAGGGACATGATAACTTAGCCAGTTTGGCCTCTGGCAAATCTGTGCACGGCAGTGCTTGGATTCCCATGTACAATCTAAATTAACACGAGTTAACCCCAGCCTCTTGCAATCTTCATATCAGGAGTTCGTTATTTTTATTGCACCAGAGGGAGTTCATTTTAAACAGAGCAGCCTCGGATGGACCCAGTGAGTCACTGGCTGTGTGAATCGGAGCAAACGGCTTTGCTATTCATTTCCGAGAGTTTGGCTCATATCCTGCCATAGAGAACACACAACCTGCACATCGGCTTTCCTTACTTATTGATATACATCCCAGTGCACATATGAAACTTGCGGTTTCTCCCCTACACACACATGCTCGTGATAAAGCTTAGCCTTGAAGTTACGCACAGTAAGAGACAATCACTCACAGTAAACGTGAGAAATTAGAACACACTGATAAAGTCCACACCCCTGCTTTCTGGGCTTTCGAAACATTACGTAAACGTAACTAAAGGAGTTCTTGAAGACTTTTGCAAGCATGAAGAATGGCAATACATCCCGTGAGCTACGCATGCATGTGTGTTGTGTGTATGTGGTCATGTCAGCATGAGCTCACGGATGCACATACGCGTGAGTGCCGGAGGACAACTTAAGATGTCACCTACTTGGCTTTTTGAGACCTGGTCTATTCCTGGTCTGTAACTCACAAAGGAGACTAGCATGGCTGGCCAGAGAGTCAGAGGGGTCCACTGGCTGTACCTCCTGGGGATCATACCAGCATTTTATCGTCTGAGCGTCTCCCCAGGTCCCTAAGGTCTTTCTTCCTAAATAGCCCCTGGGTATCTTGTATAGCTAGGGTTGTTGTCAGCCAAGGAGGGATACAGAAGGCACGTTGAAGTGAGGCATAAAGCAGTGGCACTCTCGTGGCCGACGGGGAGAGGCCACAGGGTGACCAGCCACCGTCACCACTGAATGTCACATGTCACTTGTATGGTCACTACATATGGATGAAACCCCAGGAAGGCAGAGACTGCCATGGGAGGCAAATACATTCTCATGAGCACCCACACAGATGTGATTCCTAACTCTTCCCAGACTTAGCCTTCTGCCGAGCTCCACACGCATCCTCTAATGCTCGGGTGTGGCCAAGCTTCACACTTCACTTTGTTCTCACCTTCGTGCCCCACGCTCGTGCTCTTTCTCTCCGACCTCCACCATCCTTCCCTCCTAAACCCTCAGTTTTATTTTACCCTGGGGTTATTTCCTCACCAGCCCGAGTGCTCTGTGGTTCTCAGTATGAGTCTCAGTTGTACGTATGTGAGGTCTCCATAGACACACCTGTGTCCCCTGGCCTTGGTCTGATCACGCCTCCAGTGTCATCCAGAGGTAGACAGAAGCTGATCTCACCTCTTCGTGACCGTGAGACATGCAGGATCCCAGTGCCTCTTTTGAAAAGAGACAGCGTTGGCATCTTCTGACTGGGAGATGTCAATGTTACTGCATTCTCACCCTGTGATGTCCAGAGTCAGCCTCACCTCTCTTCTCCATGCGACAGGAAGCAAGCACGAGAACATAGGGAGATCACAGGGGCCGGAGTTCCAACTCCCTTGCTGCCACCCATTGGTGAGTCTGTCCTCAGTGCAGTAGCAAGGATATGCAGTGGACGGAGGTGCCATGATAGCCTGACTGTGCTGGCATTGGAGTGGGTGGTTGTGACAGAATGATTGGCCTCTCTTTATTGCCCCCAAATCCATCATAAGGACTCCTCCCATATAAAGCGAACTCTAAGGTACACATGTGCCTGTTGCTGCACATGTCTGAGACTAACTTGAAAGTATGGTAATTAACACACACACACACACACACACACACACACACACACACACACACACACACACACACCTGTTGCATACATGTGTAGGGTAGAGAAGGCCTCGGTGCTGGAAGCCAAAGGCAAGCAGCCCAATGGAAGCACCTTCTGTCTCACTGCTGCCATTTTCACGGAGGCCGTGTTGCCCTCTGTCCTGACTTCCATCGGATGTTCGGCTAGGGTGCCTCTCTAAGGGTCCACCTGCAGTGTGGCCCTCGCCAACCTCCAGGACTGGCTCTTCTGCTGAGTTATTCACATCCCCTCTAAAGACACCTCCTTCCTGAAGCCTCCTCTGACCACGTTCCTGCCAGCAACTGACCTCCAGGCCCCTCTATCTTACTCATAACCTATCCAACTTCATTACCTTTCTCTACAGCACTTATCTCTACTTCCTGCGTGAGGATCGAATGTGGAAAGCTGTCACTCAATGTTGTCACCATGCCTTCCCTGTCACAATGGACTGTATGTTCAAACTGTGGCCAAAACAAGTCCTCCATTACGTTGTTTTTACCACAGTAACGGGAAAAGCATCTAATGTCCCCCACCTCTGTGCTGCATTGAAAGACCCATTGCTTAGATCCCTTGTGCACCGGGGTCCCTCAGGCACCAGGCACAGGTTCCTGGAACTCCAGTGATCTGTCTTACACTACACAGGGGAGGATCGAAGGCCGCAAGAGATGAGATGGCCAACCAATGTCACCCAGAGAGAAAAACACGGAATAAAAAACGAAGAAACAGGAGAAGAACTTGTTCAGATTTTTCTTCCCCAAAGGGAGCCCAGAAAAGTAGTCGTATCTTCTGAAAACAGCTTCAATATTTCAAGGAATTCTGGACTCTGACTTTGCCTTCCCTGGGTAGATTAAGAGACAGAGTGACTCCCGCACACAGAGGTGCTGTAGGCCAAAGACTCAGTCCTCCTTCCTCTGTTACTCTTGGCTCTAAACTGAAGGTTTAACACCACCGTATCCCAAGCCCCTGGGGCAACCAACCTCCTTCCCTCAAGGTCCGTTGTTTTGTTTTGTTTTTCTTTAATTAAATTTGTTCTCTGACAATTTCATGTATGTCCAGGAAGCATTCTAATTGACCTCCTTTCTCCCTCCCATCCAACAGCCCTCTTGTCTGCCCTGTCCCATTTGTGAATGTTTGGTTTTGTCAGCAGAACTCGAAGTGTAACCAATGAAGCGCTCTCCCTGAGAGACAGGGGGATAAAGACCAGATAGGATATCTTCTCGGTCCCAGCTCTGTCCAGCCACAGAACGCCACGCATGCTGGGACGATGGCTATATCCCGTGATGTGCAGTGATGACCCAGAGCTCTTCCAGACAGCAGAAAGAGCAGGTGCCTCCCCCACACAGAGATGATACAGGGACACTCCCAGGACCAGAGTTCTCTCAGAACATCACAGGCCCCTTTTCTGAGGACCGGTCTCCTAGATTTAATCTACAAGAACAGAGTGCGGTAGTTACCTTCAAATGTTAAACAGGCAATGGATATACATTTACTTTGCGTGTGTCACCCACAAGGTTTGGTGACCCTAGCTATAGGGAATGGCCAATGGTCACCGAGTCTCTCTTCTAGGCCAACCATCGTAGATGCCATGGCAATTGGAACCACTCATCCTCAGACGTCCCAGTGATGGCTTTTACAACAGGGAGGCAAAGAAAGGCTTGTGAAGGCCAGGTGGCACAGCTACCACTGGTGGGGAGCTACCACTCCCCATAACATAATGTGAACAGAGACCTCTCGTGTTGAACATGTAACATGTCTTCTCTCAAATGTAAATCACGTATTTTCTTCTAATTTTCAAGTTACATATTCTTCCAATTAAAAAAAAATAGCTGACATTCACAGACAAGCTGCTCATAAGTGCATAACACAAACATTTCCCTCTCTGTCTTTACTCACTCCACCGTCTGGTAAGATACTTGTTCCTGGTTGCAATGGCCCACATAGCCAGTCCTGTCTTTCTTCTCACTATCAAAAGCAACCATTCTGGCCTTGAAGGAATCACAGATATTTAAGATTTCACAAGCACTGTTCTTTCAAAGTTTAGGAATTCTAGATCTGTACAAAAGACTATTTCGAAAGGCTCCAAATAAATGGCCATGAGTCAAGCACTCCGTGAAGGGGGTTAAGAAAGCCCATCTAAGTGGGCCTATCTGCCAGTGGAAGACACAGCCGGAGACAGCCAATGCGTGACTCCCACTCTTTTGTTTCTCATCGCATCTCTGTCGTATCCTTTTGAACACCATTGATAATCTTGTAATCTTGCCTCCTACGCAGGAAGGAGCTTAGTCATTGAGACACATGGCTCTGACATTGACCTGCCTTAGTAGAACACGGGTAGAAACACATTCAAATGATACTCCCATCAAGAATTGTGTCCAATTAAGTCGGCAAGTGGGGCCAGGGGAGGGCTCCCTTGGTAAAGTGCTTGCTACACAGACATGAGGACCTGAGTTTGAATTCCCAGCATCCCCTGGCTTTTGCACAGGGAGGAGCTGTCTCAGGAAGTGGCAGACAGATCCCAGGGGCTCCCTATCATCCCTAACACACACCAGCTCTCGCTCTCTCTCTGTCTCTCTCTCTCTGTCTCTCTCTCTCTGTCTCTCTCTCTCTCACTAAACCACATACACACACTAAATTATACATCACACACACACACACACATACACACACACACACACAAACTAAACCATGAAACACAATACATTATTTACAGATTGTGTAGAGAACCCTCTAAGAAACTTCAACCCTGCATCTTAGGCAGAAGCTTATCTGACCCAAATGCAGAGGTTCTCAGAGAGCCAGAACAACGGCTCTGTCCGCTCCATCAAGTACTCAAAGGTCTATAAACATGCCGTCAGAACTCCAGAGCTGGCTTACAGATTACAGACATCAGTAGATCTTCCACTTAAGACCAGAGACGACAAAACAGGGCCTGGGGTGTTTCACATGCTAGAATCCTGGCCTGGGTGCATGGAGTCCGGAACTCCACTCCAGCAGCTCAGGATTCAGGGGCAATGGTGCAAGCCTAGAATCCTAGCCCTTGGGAAGAGCAGGCAGGAGCTTTCTGCAACATCATAGTCCTGCTACAGAAAGAGTCTGAGGCCAGCTTAGGTTGCCCAAGACCCTAACCTGAAAGGAAGAAAGTAATTTGATAGCAATTTCTTTTCCAGAATTTAGACAAGGATTGTCTACCTATCTCTTTGATAATTTCGCTGCTTGCGTTTCTCTCTCTCTCTCTCTCTCTCTCTCTCTCTCTCTCTCTCTCAAACACACACACACACACACATACAATTATATATAGTATATAAAGAAATATATTATCAAGAAAAAATCACTAGCTTGATAATTCAATCTAACAGGAACAACTTTATTCAAAATTGTTTTTCAAACTACCCACATGAGCATAAGTAAGAAACTTTACTGGCCTGGAAGATGAAGGCCTCAGAGATTTGCTCACAACCACCCATTCTCCAAATCCTTCCACTCCTCCCCGGCCCATGAGCACCCCAGATGAACCGATGGATCTGTCCACAGAGAAGCTTCTGTACTTCTGCCGTGACTGGCTACTCTAGGACCAGCCCTCATGGGACAAGCTCTCCGCTGTCCATCAGCACAGCTCCTGACATGCTTTGCCCTTTGACATCAGAGACGGAACACTGGGAAGCCCTGTGCCCAGCACTGGGCTGGGGCTGCACCTGTAAGAACGCCACCTGTAAATGGAATTTCAAAGGCTTCCAGAGCAAGATGAGGAGAGACACCTGCAGAAGAAGCCATCAGCGGAAGTCAGGAGGAGAGCTGCATGGCTGCTGAGTTCGGGGTTTTCTCACAGAGAGAAGACAGTTGGGGAAGAGAAAGAGGAAGAGAGAGGGGCTGAGATCATAAAGTATCTGTTCTCCTCAAAGAACGAAAACATTTCCTAGAAGCCAGGGTGGGAAGTCAGTTGTTAGAGGTTCTAACATTTCACAACATCTGAGGGTGCAGGTGCTTAAACGGACGCACACATTTCTGAGACAGCGTCTCCCGGGCACCTGAGCTCACAGGGGTTCTGTGTCCACTTCTCCACATCACAGAAACACTTGCCCCTGGAGTCCCTGTCACTCACTCCTCATATGAAATGTGTAAGAGAGTTTCTATGGATACAAAATGATCTTGGAATGCATGGGGAGCCTGAGTTGTAATTGACACCTTATAATTACAAAGAAAAATACCCTCAGTTTTGAGATCATGCAAGAAAAAAACCAACCTTGCATTATCATGGTAGTACTTGGGGCTGCATTGATTAAAAACTCCAAGTTATAAAATATTTTTCTCATTTTCCTATATGTAGTGGCTCAGCTGGAGGTTACAACTGATACCTACGAATCGAGTGCTTCTCTCTGTAACTACCATTGTTTTCGGAGGTGTTCATTGTTTCCCGTAGGTGAGGCACTTGGCATATGAACATGGGGATTGAGTTTTGATCCTCAGAAAGAACCCATGTAAAAGTCAGACATGGTAGCAGCACATGCCTGCAATCCCAGCATTCCATGGGTGAGGTGAGAAGCAGAAACAGGAAAATCTCTGGAACATCCTGTCTCAAAGGAGGTGGAATGTAGGATCAGCATCCAAGGCCGTCCTCCGAGCACCACGTGTGTATCATGTCATATACACACATGCACACACACACACAGATACAGAGAGAGAGAGAGAGAGAGAGAGAGAGAGAGAGAGAGAGAGAGAGAGAGAGAGAGAGAGAAACAGAGAACAGAGACAGAGACAGAGACAAAGAGAGGCTTCGTGGTGGAAACTTGGTGTGGAAAATTTAGTAAAACTCCAATTTAAAATGAAGATTCTGACTGAAAGAAATTTAACTATAAGTTTAGGGGAAATGTGCTACTTTAAGATATTTTCCTACAAGTGCAACACTTGGCAAAAGGGTTTCCTTACCTACCTTGTACTGTGAACATCAGAGCACAAGGAGACCTTTGCCCCACTTACTGATCCTTACTGATCAGAACTGGCCGTGACATCTGTACCTGGAGACTTCATGTGTGGGAGAGCGCCTGTCCCCTTAGCTAGCAGGAGGGGGTGCAGTGGACTGCACCCATAGGACCTTTCCCTATTCTTTTTATTTCTCCCAAGAACAGTGTTTCCCAGGCCGTTTGAGGAACTTGGGTGGCTGATTTGTGACATGTGATGGGGACGTTAGTTCTGCATCTTAGTCCACATTAGCACTGGGGATGGGACAACAGGATACCATCCTAAATACATGTTTCCAAACAGGAAAAAAAATGTCAGTGTTATTTCCTGACGAAGGAGCCCTGTGTGGATCTTCCTCCTTCACAGCCTGGGCATGTCATGCCCTGCAAACACTTCCCTTTGGTGTGATTTCCTACTTCTTGTGCTCCTGAAGTAAACCATGAATCTAGAACTTCTGTAGGCTCCGATTATTTCATACGGTAAACAGGAAGTCAATGCCACAGGGTGAGTGGCACCTGAAACGAAAAGCCTCTGCTATTTCAGCAGCAGCAACAACAACAACAAGAAAAATTAGACATTACAGGCTACCAAATTATTTACCCAAAAATGAGAGCTGAAAGGGTATGGCGTGTGCCTCGAAGGACCGCTACCACACAGGTGAGATGGCCAATAGATACGTTGTTTTGTTTGTTTTTTTTCTAATCAAGGAGTGACATTGTGTAAGTGGCAGAGGAAGCTGAGACAGGCTACAGAGATGTGTCCGGGCGATTTGCTTTCAGACTTTACCCAAGAGAAAGGGACTGCAGAGTTGCCCAATCCTGCTATCATGTTTCCGGCTGTGAGAGGAAGCGATAGATCACAGAGATAAAAATGGAAAATGTGAAAATAAAATAAAATTTTCTAAGAAAGGCAAGGCACAAGTCCCAGCTGCAGGCCCTGTTACAGGAAGTGACTCCAGTCTAAACTGGAGGAGGGAGGCTCAACCATGCTCCGACCGGGCGACACTGGGCTACGGAAGCCAGAAAGCTATGGACCCTTCCCAAGCTCCAGGATCTGTGTGGGCAACTCCATGCCCAGTGCTTCTCTTGGAATGTCTAGGTACTCTATCCTGCAGACCCTTCACAGACTTGCAAAGCCAATTCCCCATCTGTGCTACACTAGGAAAGCAGAGATTCTGCCTGATTGCGGTGTGTTCCTCAAACCTCGCACAAGCTAGCTGAGCTCCTTGTGAAACAACCTCAGCTCCTTTGAACTCTATGGGCGGCAGAGTCATTATCTGAATTGCAAACAATCCATTCCCTTGCACACAAGCTCCCATGATAAGGGATCCAGCAAATACTCAGTTGCTTCCACCCCAAGGACACAGGAGGGACTCCTAGTTTAGAAAACAATTCCAGCAATTATCAGCTTAGCCTCCTCCTTGGAGAAAGAACACGAAGTCCTTAAACCAACCCCCACCCCGGGGCTGCCAGCTCAGGGCCAGCACTGAGTGTGGATCTGTAGATATGTGGATCCCTGAGCAAATGCATGAACTGGCAAACATTACCCAAGGCAGAACGTGCCTTTTCTCATGAACTCATCTGTTCTGTTCACATGAGGCACAAGACTTCCCCGAGAGATGGGCAAGTTAACACTGGGAACGCAGAGCTGTGTTCTTGGAAAAACATGATAGCAGTAAGAGGAAGGGGAAGTGTGGTTGTCGTTTGTTCTGAGAGAGCTGGGCCTAAATCAAACATGTCTGATGACCCAGATGGCTTCCAAAAACAAAGACAGAAATTTATTGCCCAAGGTCCCAGGCAGTCCTGGGATGAGCAGACTTGCCTGGGTTCCCATTTACAGATGAAGTACAATGTGCCCTAAAAGAAAATCATGTGGGTAAATTGGAAAGAGTCTTGGGATTGCCTGGCTTGTGGGAAATGCCCCCCACAAAAGTACCTCAGCCTGAAATCTTCTTGTGGGCTAGTGGCTTTCATCAGAAAATTTTGGAATAAAGGAAATTAATATTTACTTTAAAGACAAGAAGAAAGTCCCTGGCCCTGTCACTAAGCAGATGGCACGGTCGTCTCTGTGACTGACACACAGGGGCCACCTGAGCAAGAACAGCCCTGCCCACAGCCTATACACCAGACTGCATGCACCTGGCTTTCTCTTCAGAGGCTCAGCAGGAAAACAAGAGTCATAATCAGGTCTAGGGGCAGTGACAGCGACCTGATACACTTTACATTTTGTGTGGCACTTTATAGTTGGCATAGGCAAATATCTACATATCAAATGGGTAGGTACACAGATAGATAGATAGATCGATAGATAGATAGATAGATAGATAGATAGATAGATAGATAGATAGATAGATAGATAGATAGATAGATGGATGGATGATGGATGATAGATGATTGATAGAAGATAAAAGATGATTGATGTTTAGATAGATAGATAGATAGATAGATAGATAGATGATGGATGATGGATGATAGATGATTGATAGAAGATAAAAGATGATTGACATTTAGATAGATAGATAGATACATAGATACATAGATACATAGATACATAGATGATAGATACATAGATGATTGATAGATGATAGATACTAGATTGATAGATGATAGATTGATTGCTAGATAGATGATAGATGATAAATAGATAAATAGATGATAGATTGATTGCTAGATAGATGATAGATGATATATAGATAGATAAATAGATGATAAAAGATGATAGATTGACAGATAGATAGATGATTGATAGATAGATAGATAGAGATAGATAGATAGATAGATAGATAGATAGATAGAGAGAGAGATAGATATCTCAGTAAAACCTGTGACACCCCTAAGAGATAAGCATGCCAGATATTACAATTCCCTGCCTAAAAGGTGAGGACTACAGAGCTAGGGGATAGCCTGGCCTGGCTTCTATCCTGTGGTAGTCTAAAGTTCGGAGCCTTGACCAATGAGCCTCCAAGGAGAGAGTACCTTACTGACAACTGGGATGGGACCACTGCTATAGCTTCCATCCTGGTCTCTACTTAAGGCAGACACCACAGTTACATTGATGGCCTAGAAATTCAGCTCATATCTTCTCAAAGACTTGAGGTAGGCACGTTGTAGGAAAATAGCCCATTAAAAGGATGTGGAGGAGAAGGCTGGTGAAATGGCTCAGTGGATAAAGTGTTTGCCATGCAAGTATGAGGACCCAAGTTCCCATCCCCAGAACCCATGTTATAAGCCAGAGGTGGTGACTCAAGCCTACAGTCCGAAATCTAGAGAAAGACAGGAGGATCTGGGGTCTCATTCACAAATTAATCTTGCTGAACTGTGACAGCCCAGGTTCAGTGAGAGACCTTGTCTTTAAAACAGTGTGGAGAAAGACCCAGACCTCCACCCCTAGCATCCACATGCATGCACATACACATGCACACGTGAACATGTGCTGTCCTAACACACATACATGTGCACACACATAAACATGTGATGTCCTAACACCTTTCTGGGTGATCTGGCATGAAATGAACCCACTATCTAAAGGTTAATTTATGCTGATGCATCATTTCATACAAACCTTTGTGAATGATTTCTGAATGAACATGCGCCTGTTAGGAATGTGCATTCTTGGAACTAAACCATTGGGGCAGTGCTGAAAAAGCTGCTGAGGCCTCTCCTCTCTGCTGGGAGCTTCTGGTTCTTAAGCCAGGCCCCCTCCACTGTGCATTAGGATTTCCTGGGTAAGAAGGCTGTCTGTGTACAATGCATAGCTACCAACTTTGAGACCATACTTTGCATAACAGTATATAACTGACATACTTTCTAGACCTAGAAGGAAAGCAGACAAATAAAACAATATAAGAGTCTGCAAAACCAATGGATAATCAATTTAAAAAAAATCCACATACAGGGGAGAAATATATAAGAGGTCATTCACCCTCATTTTCATAGTTTAGATATGGGTATGAACAAACTAAAGGAATAACACAAGACTGTTTTACACCCAAATGCCAAGAAGCAATCTGTAATGAGGGGTGAGGTGGCAGGTTGAGGGGGCCTAGACAGCCTGTCATCACATCCTGATTCCACGCACAAACTGTGAGATCTGGAAGCCGCCATGTTATTAAATAAGAGAGTAATAACTAGTATTTGGGATACAGTCTACCAGGGAGGGCAGAGTGATTCTCTGTGTAGAACAATAATGGCAAGCTATAGGAAACCAGAAGCAGCTCTGGGGACTGCTGGGGCAGGCTGTCACCCTGGTCTAAGACTTGGGGAACAATTTGTCAACCCTCTTAAGATTCTAAGAACAACCTTTCCTTGAAGGACTCCACCATTATCCCTGTGACATAGGGATAAATCAGTACATACACCCTCAAAGAGATGGGAATGTATTTTCAGAGCAGCACTGTCATTCTTTTTAAAAAGGGCATCTCTGTAATACGTGATTTTTACGTGGGGTGGTGGACATGACCACTTTCTAGGCAAGAGAGTCTCCATCTTTGAAGATACTTTCCCATTCCTGGAGCAGGGTCCATAGAGCTTTACTAGAGCAGACTAGCAAGAGAGTAGAGCATTGCCTGTACTATCCAGCACCATTCCAGGACTGACTAGAGGAGGAGGGTGTAGAAGAGGGGGAAGGGGAGGGAAGATGAATGGGGAATAAGAGGGGGGAGAAGGGACAGAAGATGGTAACAGAGCCCAGAGTGAATGCTCATACCAGCAGTGAGAAACAGAGCTGACAGATGCTCCAGGCCGAGACTGGTGCCCAGGGTGTGTGTGCTTACCCTGCTCTGTGCTCTCTATGGCTATGTGTCACTGTATCTTTTCTCAGAAGTACAGAGGGATCATAAATGGGAGCCACCATGCATTGTATGTAGAACCCCAGTTTCCATTCAATATACACAGTGGGCGAGTGCTGCTAGCCAGCCTGGATCCTTCAGTGACTAGCAGTGCGGTTGCTCTGCCTCTCTGGGCCTCAGTGTTAAGACTCGTGTTCAAATCCTCACTCTATGTTTGGCTATTATGAGTTACCTAATGACACGGAATCTAAGGAAGTAGCACATGTCACCCCAACCACATGACACACTAACGGTCAAGCCCTTCCAAACTCCCAACAGTTATCATTCTGCTTATGATAGAGTCCTTGGAGCATTCCAAACCATCAGTTCTACGCGTGGGTATCATCAATATCAGACCATCTGGAGATGATTCAACCTCACCAGAACCCCCACTATAAAGTCTACACGGCCCATTTATTATTACACATAATAACTGATCACACTAGTCATCGACCTTGGTGGCCAAGCCATTAAAGCAACAGGATTCTTAATTTACTTAGTGCAGAGTTTATCAGTCCGTGCGCAAAAGCTTCCTTACTCAGAGGCGCTACATCACCCAAGCGTGCGGTTGGGTAAAGTCACCTCCCAATACAGCAAGCCTTATCTCCTGCCCAGCAGTTTCCAGAAGTAATTCTTCCTAAGCCGGAGACCTGTTATCTGCTGGCTCCTTCCTAATGTGTTTCCTGGAATAGGTCATGAGCAGTTGAGTCAAAAGTGTCCATAGAATTAACTCCACACTAGCGGAGAAGAGTCGCTGTGGAACCCTCGGAGGCGAAGTCTCCGAAGGCACAAAGTAAACTTCAAGTGTGCCAAAACAGCAGACGGCGAACTGTGTAAATGAAATACTAATGTTTCGAGCAGTCTATGTGTCTAAAAACCTCAGTGCCAGAAGCACAGCACCAGGTGTGTAACCATGGAGAATTGCTTGCCTAACTAATACTCGCTTGTGTAATTACTTTGGATCACACAGCACATTTTGTAATTTCAATCCACATGCAAATCGAGTCCCACCTGGTAAGCTGGGAATAGGAAAAACATAAGCTCTCACATGCCCTCCCGTGCTGCTTGAGCAAGCAGGGTGGTACCCTAACACTTCTACCACGCTCCGAGAGAGTCAGGAAAGGGAGGTCTGGGTTTGTGGTACACACTGACATGTTCTGTACCTGTCCCATCCTTCTTGGCCTCTTCTCTTCTTCCTGTCAGAAGAATAAACCAATGGATTTTCTTAGATCAGATGGGGACTCTTAGGGGATGAAGGTTTCTTGGGAGTCAGATGGGGATCCTCCGGGGATAGAGGTTCTTGCTACTTCTTTTGCTAAGAACAAGCAAAGGACAGGTTGGGCTGCATCCCACATCTTCCCCTCAGCCCTCTGCTGACCCCTCCTCTGGCCCTGACGCTCCTTGGATCACTTCATCCCCATCCTACCCCCAATCGAGAGGCTGCGAGGAATAACTCCCTCATTTTCCTTTCCTTCCAACTCTACACTGATCCTTTTCTCTTTGGTGTGTTTCTGGGCAAGGGGGGAATGAGTGCTCGTTTGGGATCACATGGGTCCTAGAGATTGAACATGGTCCTCACGCTCACAAAGCAAGTGTATCACTGTCAGAGATGTCCCCTGGCCCACTTATGTCAACCTTAATTAACCCCGCTCTATAGCACACCTCATTTTAGCAGATCATGTCTTCATCACCTGGGAGCACCATCTGGGTGCTCCATTTCCTTGGGTCCATTCCCTAGAAACGGCTCCCCTTACCCCCATTTCAAGCCAGAGGTGCTTTCTGCCTTCTTGTGTCCCACTGAGAATCCTTCTTTGTCTTGTCCATGCTATATTTGTATTTTAAATGTATTATACCAGTGTGTTGGTGAATACTCGTGTGCCCTAGTCACTTCTTGCCCTTCTTGTTTTCACGTTTCCCAGCAAAGCCCAGACTCCCTTCCCTAGCATCCTACTAAGGGGCTTCTCTAAAGAGTTACCTACAAAGCCACAGGACCTTCTTCAATCACACCTTACCTTGGGACTCTCTGGAGCATGTCTTCCCACTTCTCATCAACTGCCGTCCTTAGAGATGATCCCTTGGGTTTCCCTGCTTAGCACACTGTGATCCCTCCCCTCTCTTCACTGTCTGCCCCCTATTTTCCTTCCTCTCCATTACCATTTTTGAACTGATGGAGGCCTTACCTGGCCTCCCCTCTCCACTGTTCCCTCAGCCTTGACTTCAGCAACTCCTTCCCTCTTCCTGCTGACGATACCTTACCTTCAAAGTACTGAGCACCGCACACTCCCTCCCAACCCTCCAAGTCATCAAGGGCATGTCTTTCAACTTGTATCTCCAATATTCTTAACCACTTCAAACTTAATCCTTTCAACTTGACCCCTGCCTCTGCCTCAGCTCCTGCTCCCAAATGCCTCCCTTATTTTGCTAATAGGCACCCAGATGCCCATCAACCAGGGCCAAAACCTAGGACAATTTTTTTTCCTTTTCCATGTTGGTCCTTACAATTATCCTAAACACCAAGTTTTTGTGTTGTCCAAATATCTGCATTTTCTTCTCGCCACATGTTCTAGTTTGCTTTGTGTTGCTGATAAATGTCATGGCCTAAAGGAATTTAGGGGGAGAAATGGTCTATTTCAGCTTGTACTTCCAGATCATAGCCCATCATTCAGGGAAGTCAGGGCAGAAATGCAAGCAAGTGCTAGAGCAGAAATTGCTCACTGGTTCATGCCCAGCTGGCCTTCTTATATAGCACAAAACCGCCTGCCTAGGTATGGTGCTGCCCACAGTGGGCATGGCCCTTCTACACCCATCACAAACCAAGACAATATATCACAGATATGGCCACAGACCAATACCATCAATCAATCTAGTGGAGGTTCCCTCTTCCCAGGTGACTTGACGCTGTGTCAAGTTGACAAAGAAAACTAACCAGGACAGCACAGTTCTTTTTTTTTTCATTCCTGTCTCTGGTCTCTACTGACCATAACCACATTTTAAGGAAATCTAAGATTACTCTTTGAGCCACATCAACCATCTCTACTAATTACAGTTATGAGATCAAATACGCTCTTAGTTTAGTAAAACACCGCCTGACCTGGCTTTTCATGACACTTGATAACCCAGTTTCTCACAATCCTCAGGATAGCCATCACATACTTCCTCATGGCCGCTTCGCATTCCTCTGTTTCTTGGACTTTAAGATGGTCCGTCTGCTGTCAGCAGTCACACTCCATCATCACCTGTACCAGTTCCGATACCTTTAAAAGCCACATCAGGCAATGTCTTACTCTCCCAGCAGGCTGTTCTCTCCCTGTACTGTGCACCCAGCCACCTCCTTTATGACTTTAAGCTGCCCTTTATAATACACTGATGGGGGCGTCTGTGTTCTTTCCCCAAACATCATGCTTTTCTCTTTCCTCTGTTTCCTAACAACTCCTTGCTCTCAGCAGATGCTCAATGAAGGGGGTGGATGTATCAGTCATTGATCGGGGTAGTTACAAGTCGGCGGTAGCGTTGACACGAGACTCATGAGATTCTGGTCAATTCCCATCAGGCTCTCTGGACTTAGCACCGTACACATAAGATATAAATAAAAGGTTGCTACCTCTGAGCAGGATGGCAGTACCGAAGTCAAGTGACGTGCACAGGAACCTGCTGCTTGGCACCTGGTACTGTGGTATTGTTACAAATGTGTATCAGGAAAGTTTGTCTTGAAAGTAGCCCAGGCTGACCTGAAACTCTCTAGATAGCCAAGGATAACCCTTGAGTTCTGATACTGCTTCCACTTCTATTGTCTTGGATATACAGATATGCAGAGCCATTCCCGTTTTATTAGTCCTGGGGACTGAGACTGAAACATTATGGATGTCAGGCAAATATTCTGCCAACTGAGCTGAAGCCGTAGTTCTGGGGATTTTTGTTTGTCCATCTGCTGCTTTTACTTTTCAATCTTAATTAGAAGACTTAAATGTATATGGTGACAACTAGTAAAGGATAAAAGGGCATCAGGATGAAAACAAGAATGAAACTCAACGTAAACAGTGAGCTGTGCAGACTTGGCGACACAGGACAGCGTCTCAGTTGCAGTACCCTCAGCAAAGGGAATACATCTGACGTAGAGAGGAACGCTTTGTAGAGATTCCAAAAAACATCAGAAATTTATCGTTTTCATACATCAATTGCTACTTATGTTTATTTCATTTATTGTGTTTGGGGCTTTGGGGGACAGGGTACCATGTAGCTCAGGCTAGCCTAGATGTAGCTAAGGATGGCCTTGAACTCTTGATCCTCCGATTTCATATCATGAACACTGGGGCTACAGACATGAGCTATTATGCCTTATTCTTTATCTCTGTAAATATTTCCCCCCCGGGCCACAGATATTAACATTATTAATGAATATGCACCGACCACACATGGTATTAACATTCTTAATGAATATGCATGGTATTTGACCTTGCGATTCAATTTCTGGGAACTTCTATTAAGGAAATAAGTGAAGTCCAGCACTATGGCTATCACTGAGCAGAAATGCACTCTGCTGTAATGTTATGGAGGGAAAACTGCTTAAACTGCCAACAGTGACATCAAGGAACTGAAGCTTACTGCATCTGTAAGAAGAGCCCTAGGCAGCTACCACACACACTTCCCCACCAAACTTCACAGCATATGTTAATAGCATTCCATAAAGGAGGAAGTTCAAGGTCAGCCTCAGGGACTTGGTAAGTTTAAGGCCAGCATAGGCTACTGAATTCCTGCCTTAATCGTCCTTAAAGGTACAAAAAGCCTTGTCTACCAAATCACCCTTCACACACATGTAGCTAAAAAGTGGCATAAACGTGTGTATATACAAACACACACACAGTTGACAGAGTCACCTGGACGTTAGATGGCTTTTTCTTTCCCCATATGCTGTCTGCTTCTTTGAATTTTGGTTTTCGTATGGTCTGAGGCAGAGTCTCATGTAGACTACAGGGCTCTCAAACTGGTTAGACAGCTGAGGCTGACATTGAACTCTGATCCTCCTGTCTCCATGTCTGGGATTCTAAGCATGTGCTATGACATCCGGTATGTGGTACTGGGATGGAATTCAGGGCTACCACTCCAGGCAAGCACTCTATCCATGGGGCCACATCCCAGCCTCTTGTACTTTGAGCATAGACATCTTTCTTTTTTTCCTAAGCATTAAATATTACCAATTACTCGTATCTTTATTCATTTTTTTCAGTTCAAGACCTGCCTAAAAATAAAGGTATTATACTCTTAAACTCACCTCCACTAGATCTCAGAATCTATCTTTCTCCCTCCTGTCTCTCCAACTGTCCAACATTCCTCCTTGGCTTGTGGGTAAAACAAACTCAGAGAAACAAAACCAACAGAGATGAAATCAAAACAAAACTCATGGCAGGAAGCCCTCTGAGATTGCTTTAAAGTCTCACTGCAGAAATGTGTGCAGACAGTACTGCGTCCAGGCCAGCGTCCCGAGTATGTTGAAAACGAGCCGTTGTTCTGGGTGGTACTATCATACCATAGCGGTTGACCATGATGACAATGGAAGAACAACCTGGATTAAGGTCACAAGGATGTCCAGAAATGGAAAATTCCTAGAATTGCTATTGAGTTCAGGAGGACAACATAGCACGTAGACAGACAGGAAATTACTCTGTCTACCAAGCAAATATTGATGATGGTTTTCAAGTCAAATTGATTATTAAAACTTGAGTCAAAAGCAAAAATGCAGGAGTCACTGGAATTTCGTCAGTCCAGGCAAAGCCTACACGTGATACTTTAGGTGTGCCCAACATTCTAATAACAAGAAGTTTGTACCAGGGCACACACAAAAAATAAAATCACAGTCTCTGGTGTGAAAGTATGTTGACTGCCAACTGGCCTGGGAAGAAAGAGTGTTGTGGTGCTTCCTTGGCAAGGAACACAGATAGGTATGGTTCTTGTTTTTCAAACTCTTTGCAGAAATGGAAGCTTGAGTCAATGCAACATGTTGGAGAAAGCAGTTATTAGAATGGCCAAACCAAAGGCAACTCAGGGACCCGTCCAGGAGCCAGAGTTCATGCATCCTCCACTGGGTAATAGTTAATGCATGGTGACGTGATGGGGGAACACCAGATGCTCCCACTGACCATAATATAGTTCTGAAGTAAGAACTGAGGCTTCCTGACCGTGGTGAGCAAGTGCACCGGTCAAACATCAGACGTAATCACTCTCGTTATTCAGCTCCCCCACCTTCAGAGATGTGGCAGGCCTTTCTCAATACACAGCAGAAGCAAGATGACTAACCGTTGGACACACACGTCCAAACAGGACTGGAAGGTATAGACTTCACACGTGCATGCATGTATGCACACATGCAATGCATCTGTGTGCTGGTGTGTGTGGACACCAGAGGATGTCTGCTGGTGTCATTCATTGGGAGTCATCAGCTAGTTTTGAGTTAGGGTCTCTCAGGGGCCTGGAACTCGCCATGTTGTCTAGGCTGGCTGGATCTCTGGGATTTACTGTCCCCCATCTCTCTAACATTCTATTGTAAGAGTACACTCACACACACAACTGTATATCTTTGTTTGTTCCTTTGTTTTTGTGTGATAGGGTTTCTTGGAACTTTCTCTGTAGACCAGGCTGGCCTTGAACTCAGAGCAATCGGCCTGCTTCTGCCTCCTGAGTGCTGGGATTAAAGGTGTGCACCACTAAGCCTGCTTCTTGCCCAGTTTTTTTTGTTTGTTTGTTTGTTTGTTCGTTTTTGTTTTTTGTTTTTTGTTTTTTTTAAATGGGTTCCAGAGATCAAACTCCAATCCTTACAAGCAAATTGATTTACCAGGTAAGCTAACTCAGCCCAGACATTTCTGATTCCACACCATCACCGGTGACCAATTCCTTGTGGTTGTCATGGTGATAAATTGAAGAGTTGCCCTCCCTTTCAAAATCCATCCCAAACATTGTTTGCTGTCAAGGTCAGGACACGGAAGTGGTGGGGTACACAGCAGGCAGGTGGGCACTTGTGGTCCTCACATTCTTTCTGAAAGAGTTGAAGGAGTGAATTCTCCACTTGGCCAAGAGCCTCAGGGAAGCAGTGACAACTCAAGACTAAGGAAGAGACAGCAACAGGGAGCTCCCCACTCAGAATCCATGCAAGTGATTCTTCTTCCTCCAGGGGATTAGAAAATGAGACAGGGGCACATGGGCTGAACCCCTGAAAGATGCACTTTTAAGTGCTTTTCCCCCCTGAGAGCAGAGAGGGGGAGAGAGAGGAAGAGCTGATGAGTGTGTGGAGGGCGGGGGCTGGGTGGTTAGGCTCCAGGAGCCATTTAATAAATGACTGCTTGTCCCTGGGCAGCTGAGCGATGTTGGAAAACAAGAGAGAAGGCTAAAGGGCAAACTGAGCCCTCTGCCCCAACTGAGATTTTCACTCTGCTCTCTCATGAGGGATGGAGGCTGAGGGGAAGCGCCATTGAAGAACCAAGCCAAGAAGCTGGGCTGAGCATTGCCCCATTTCTTCCCTTCCCCTTTTTAGTCATAAAATACACATTTTAATTATGCTGAAATTAATAGAGACCATTTCCACTGAGGAGAGATTAAATTACTGCTCAGCTTTGTTTTTGTTCCAAACTGAACTAAAATAACATCCTAAATTTCAAGTGGCCTTGAAACAAGTACTCTCAGGGCTCATCCTGAGACAGGGACTCACAGGGGAAATGACCTTTGAAGGTCAAAAGTATGCTGCAAGGACACGTGTTGATTCTTTATCACATTCATTCATTCATCCATTCATCCATTCATTCCTGTATGTGGAGGCATGTATGTCTGCTCTAGTGTGTGGGTACATGTACAACACAGGTCATGAAGATTGGAGGGCACCTTGTTGCGTTCAGTTTTCTCCTAATTGTGGACTCCACGGATCGAACTCAAGTCGCTTGGTTTCAAGCAGCTTTGCAGGTTGAGCCAAAGCCTGTATTTTTAAAACAAACAAAACACAACAAAAACACCTCACAGCTTTCCACATAAGATGTAGATCTCAGTAAGCTGAGAATACATCAAGGTTCTTAAAGGAGTCCATGAGAGACTGGTCACAAGGCGTTTAACAACAATGATTGAAGACAAATGTGGAGAACTGAAGCTCCTCTTGTACACACACACACACACACACACACACACACACACACACACACACGAATGCATGCATGCAAATACATGCACACAAATATACACATGCATACATGCACACACATACACAAATGCACATACATATACACACATGCACGCATAAACACATACACACATGCACATACATGCACACACATACACACATTTACACATGTATGCACACATATACACACATGTGCATGTGCACACATACACAATGGCATCTTGGCTTAGACCTAAGTCACCCTAAGAGCAAATTTTCACAAGGAATGTTCCTGAGGTCTTACAGCTCCCTTACTATGTGGCAGAACTGGCTTCGTGCTGGTGCCAGTCTTCCTTAGAGAAATCAGATGACAAAAAGTACAAAGCCAAGTAGAAAATATGTACAAAGCCAAACTCCATTTCTCCCGGAGTTCAGTAGAGAAGGGAGGGGTTGTCTCCTGCTAAGTTACCGTTCTGTGTTGTTGATTAAGACAGGATACATATGCCTGCATCTGCTGCACTTTCCATATCTAAGGGGTCCTGAGAGGGCACTGCATCCTGGGCTGGCTCTAGTGGCAGCCAGCACACACCATTAGAGACAGCACTGGGTAGCAGGGTCCTTTAGGGCAGCTGGCGTCGCTGTGGGATGAAATGGTCCCTAATTGGACTATTGATTTTCTTCCCTTCTTTAATGGATTGCTCCCTCCCAACAAACTCCAAGTTGAGACTTCCCCATGTCACAGCCACACTGCCATGGGTGCACGTGAGACTGTACATTCTAAGTATGTGGGGCATTGCTGTGTGGGTCCTGCAGCCACGAAACACCCAAAAGGAAGGACCACGTTGAATAGGCACACGTCTACGTGAGTACCAGGCAAGCAAACACTGTGTCTTTCAACTTTGTTTAGTCCCTGGAACACTGTTGTTATGTGGACTTTCTCCTTCTGTAGATGGAAAGCAGGAGCTTATAAAGGCAAGACGTGCACCCGTATCAAACAACAAAATGCAGAGCCCGCATATCCCAGAAGAATGCCAATTCCTGTGTGTAGAAAGCAGTGGGCAAAGGAGACAGAAGAGAAAAGGGAAGGGAAGGGAAGGGAAGGGAAGAGGGAAGGGAAGGGGAGGGGAGGGAAGGGAAGGACAAAGTGCAGTTGTTGGGGGCAAATAAGGCTTTGGGTTTTCACTCCTCACACGGATACCGTCAGGGCCTCCCTCCGAACTCTTGGATGTGGAAGATCTATCTCCTAACAGGATGGGAATTGGAGACAGGAGATTTAGGACATAATTAAGGTTCTATTGGGTCATGGAGATTGGGCCTTCACAGTAGGATCAGTGATCTATAAAGAAAAAAAGGGAAAAAAATCTGTGTGAGGAGGATACAGGGAACAGGGTGATTGACTGCAAGCCAAGGAGAGTCTTCAAGCCAGCCTTAGCCACACCCTGCTCAGCACTAGAAGCCTCCAGAAGAATGAGTGAGAGATGGCTTTTCTTCAAGGCACCTGTCTCTTGTGTCTCTCTACTCTCATAGTAAAGA
The DNA here is from genome assembly GCF_011064425.1 of Rattus rattus. Classification (NCBI taxonomy): domain Eukaryota; kingdom Metazoa; phylum Chordata; class Mammalia; order Rodentia; family Muridae; genus Rattus; species Rattus rattus. Next base: position 51,402,999 of record NC_046157.1, on the reverse strand, counting down.
GAAATTGTTGAGACACTGTGGGTGAGCCGGGTGGAGCTCATGAAGCACAGGAAGGAGATATCTATGAGTACAAATTGCTAGAGCAGGCCGCTGGCAAGCAAGCACAGAGGGACGCTTGACACTCACTGTCTTTTCCAAGCCTTGAACTCTGGAAGAGCATGGGGAGTGGAAGGTGAAATGGCTACTTGGTTCTTGATTTGAGTAGAATTGCTGACAGGATGGCATCAAATCCTGTTCAGTGTTCTACAGAGAACATTCTAGATCAACTTAGGTCTGTGAAAATCTCACTCCTCACACGCTACAGCCCAGAACACTTGGCCCCAACACCACTCAGCAAACCACCAGCCTCACCCGACTACCCCACTTCAAACTTATCTCCTTCTACATCAATTGACTAATATTTAGAACATGATAGGCTTCAGAGGAGTTGTGGAGAAAGCTTAACCCTTTCCACAGCCCACCCACCTCACCCCCTCCATGACTAACACCTTTTATTATGGTGGATCACTTCTCATTCCTAACCCTATAGTCACAGTGTGACCATCTGGAGCCCACAGTGTGCATTAGGCTCCTCATTCAGTGATGAATGTCTTGTGAGTTTAGACCATCCAATCTAGTGCTGTTATAGAACAGGGTCACTGCCCTGAAGAACCACCATTATGGAGTATCATTATAGAGTATCATTATAGAGTACCATTATGGAGTATCATTATAGAGTACCATTATGGAGTATCATTATAGAGTACCATTATGGAATACCATTATGGACTATCATTATAGAGTAACATTATGGAGTATCATTGTAGAGTACAATTATGGAGTACCATTATGGAGTATCATTACAGAGTAACAATATGGAGTATCATTATAGAGTATCATTATGGAGCACCATTATGGAGTACCATTATGGGGTACCATTATGGAGCACCATTATGGAGTACCATTATGGGGTACCATTATGAAGTACCATTATGGAAATACCATTATGGAGTACCATTATAGAGTAACATTATGGAGTACCATTATGGAGTAGCATTATGAAGTATCATTATATTCCTTTCGCCACCCACAAAGCCCCCAGCAACCCCCAGCCTCCTTATTCCCTCTGGTTTTGCCTTTTCTAGAACATCACGAAACCAGAACCAGACACTCTGCACCCTGTCAGATTGACTCTGAGCTGGTCAGAGGTTTTTAGCACGTCTGGCTAAGTCAATGTTGCAGCAGCGATCACTGTTACCCGTTCCCGCGGTAGATTATGTCTAGCTTTGTAAGAGACAGCCTGATTGCCCAAGTCTTCTGGTCCCTGTTATCACTTGACCTTCTTCTGTAGAACCATGATGCTCAGGAATTTGTGCAATCCACACTGGTCTGGTTCCACCCACAGAGATAAAACTGTGGGACAGGAGGAGGGCTGGAAGGAAAGAATGGTACTTCCTTGGGTGCTGCTTGTGATTTCCAAGTGACCACTGGGGATTGAGGATCCTTCTGATTGTTTCCTGGGTTGCAGACTTAGTGCCGAAGATCCCTGGAATCATCACTTCAGGGTGCGGATGCTGCAGGCTTCTTCAGGGACATTCACAGTGACTCAAGAGCCCAGCTGCTCAGACACAGTGCATATGAAGCAGGAACAGCTTTTTCTTCCCATCGTGAGTGAGATGCAGTTACCTCTCCTGCTTTGTGAGCCCTGACTGATCTCTGTAGCCTGCTTTTAGGGTCAAAGCTAAAACATCAGACTACAAACAACACTGCAACTTGCTAAACAAAACAGTCTCAGCGGTCTAGAGATAAAGCCGCAGCATATGTCTCCTGTGGGAGAGGAAGGCCAAGGTTCTATTCCAGCTTTGGGCACACTCCTCTCAGAATGTGAGAAACATCTCTGCCCCGCTCCACTTTGACTGGGCAGCCTGAAATGGGAATTACAACCCAGGCAATGCAGGCATGGCCTAGTGGATCATCAAATCACTTCCAGGCCAGACCAACCCCTTCCAATACAAACTGCCCTCGCATCCTGCAGGCTCTTTATTCCCCTCCCAGGAATCCACACAGCCCCCCTTGGAGACATTGTGAAACCTCGGAGGCGAAGAGCACAAGTCTTTCCACCAGGCACATATGTCTTTGAGAAAACATGGCAAAACAAAAAGTTAACTTCAGTGTCCTGGAAAGCCTCACTCCAAAGGAGACAGACTGCACTGAGCACCAAAGACCTCACCAGAGACAAACTGACAAATGGTACGCATGTGCAGAGAACACGGCGTGGGTTCTGAAGGCAGACCCCTAAAGGCACACTGCCTGGAGATGCAGACTTTGGAGATCGGCCATCTTAGCCTTTGTGCCTCTTGCAAATGAATTCCTCCAAGGGCTGGGCCAGATGGTTGGACCGGGGCTCATGCGACCCGCATCCTCCCTAGGTCTAGGCAGTCGATGGTGGCTGGGATCACCGCCATTATTAGTATGTGTAATGCCAGCAGCAGATTGCTCTTGCTCAAGTAAATGGTCTCCCTATCATGCTCATGTGAGCAGCCCTGGTTACACGGAGGGGCAAAGTCCAATGCTAACAAAAGAAATGGGCACGATGGGACGTGTGGAGAAGCAAAGGCCTTGGTCATGAGTGGAAGAAGGTATGAGAGGGCAATGGGGGAAGACCATGAACGTGTTCCAAACGTGTGAGACCGTGAGAGAACACACTTCTTTACAGACTAGAAAGCTGGCCTTACTCTTCCTTTTCAGAGATAGCCACAAAGACTGTGCTATTATTATAAGATTTTTAATGCTTTATTTTTATTTCATGTGCATGACTGTTTTCCCTGCAAGGATCTATGTCTGTGTGCCACATGATGCCATGACTGAAGAGGCCAAAGAGGGCATCATATCCTGTGGAAATGGAGTTACAGATGGTGTGGGCCATCGTGTAGGTGCTGGGAATTGAACTTCGGTCTTCTGGAAGAGCAGCCAGTGTTTAACCTCTTTGCCCCTGAGCCCTCTCCCGGGCTGCCATAAGATATGATTTTTTTATATTAAAAAGCACATACATGTTGGAATGAAAGACACTAAGACACTAACACAGGTAAAAATACACATACACACAATACACACACACACTTACTGTCATATTTAAATTAGGCACAAGTATAGGAAGGAAAACATAACCACTACAATCCTTAATATTATCAACTTGAAAGGATTTAGAATCTCACAGGAGAAAGGTTTCTGGCCATGCCTCTGGGGAATTATATACATTAGATTAACCCTTGGCCATGCCTGTAAGAGATTAGGTTAATTGATCTTAATTAGGTTCATGGAGGTGGAAAGACCGACCCCCTGGAAGGTCCTAAAGCTCAAGCAAAGAAGACAATGAGCGAGGCACTCCTCTCTCTCTCTGTTCCCTGAGTGTGAATGTGGTGTGAATGCAGTGGGACACCTGCCTCAAAGTCCTGCTCCCAGGATGTCCCCACCAGGATGGACCTTTGAACTAGGAGCCAAAGTGAACGTCCCTTTCCTTAAACTGCTTCTGTCTGGCATCTAGTCACCCAGACACAGTCTGTAATTAATACAGCCAAGATTAGCAAAGTCAGAGTGAGAAGTTTTACATAAGGGCTTTCAAAATCAACAGGCACGAGAACAAATTCAGCTGGGTTTTCAGGCCTATGAGCATCTTGCTGGTGGTTCTGGTCCTTCTTGTTGTATCCTATCATGTTTCATGCACACACACGCACACACACACGCACACACACAGGTACACACACACACACACGCACATGCACATACACACACATGCACACATACATGCACACACACACATGCACACACACATACATGCACACACACATGCACACACACAGGTACACACACATGCACATACACACACACGCACGCACATGCACATACACACACATGCACACACACACACATGCACACACACACAGGTACACACACACACACACACTCCTATGATTCTTCTCCCCTTTAGATCCAGTGTCACACTCACCCATCATCAGCTGAAGCACTGGCATTTCTTTACAGACCAAAATAAAGGCTTCACCTTTGGTGAGCTTTGTCTGACGATGGCCTTTGTGAAGCAAGGCTCACTGAGCAGACATCCAGAGTCCACAAGAGACCAACGCTTCGGCCTCCAGCTTGAGCACAGCGAAAGCAGATTCTAAAGGAGGCATCTCATCTTAGTGTATGCTAATCAATGTCGGACGGCCTGTTATTGGGCCTCCCAGGGAAGACAAAAATATGGGCTACTATAGGGGAGAAGCTAGTGTGTGTGTGTGTGTGTGTGTGTGTGTGTGTGTGTGTGAGAGAGAGAGAGAGAGAGAGAGAGAGAGAGAGAGAGCATGCTGACTTAAGTGCTCGTGCACACATGTGTGTGAGTGTGCAAGCTAGAGAACTACTTCAGTGCCATTCCTGAGGTGATATCCACCTGGCCCGGAACTTACCAGTTTGCCTGGTCTGGGGAGTAGCAAGCCTCAGGGATCCCCTTGTCTCCGCCTTCTCAGGGCTGGGATTATGGTACAGACTGCCAGGCTTGACCTTCTTAACATGTTCAGGGCCTTGAACTCCAGGCCTCATGCTCAAGACAAACACATTTCTGAAGGAGCTAACTTCCAAGCATGAAAAATGCATTTCTGATATTCAAGTTCATAGACATTTTTACTTTTTATATTTGAAACACACACAGACCACACCACACACACCTACACCAGACACACTATAAATACACACTCACACATAAATATCACACAATCACACAATCACACAAACACATACCACACACATGCTACGCACACTCACATACAAACACACAAACACCAGAGACACATACACACACAAATACACCACATACACACACCAAAAAACACATCATAGACTCACAAATACACCACAGACACACCTGCCCACCGTAAATTTAACACACACACACGCGCACGCACGCACACACACACGCACACACACACACATACCACACATACTCTCTCTCACTCACACATACACATACACACTCTCTCTCTCTCTCTCTCTCTCTCTCTCTCTCTCTCACACACACACACACACACACACACACACAAATATACACTCACATACCACAGATGGACAGACCAACACATACACACTTACACACCACAGACAGACAGACACACACACAGACACCCTTCAGGGGGAAATATCGTTCCCTGTTATCAGTAAATTCAAGTATAATATCCATCAATTACTTCATGTTCTTCATGACACTCAAATGTATATTTTACACATTCAGCTTTTGAAACTGTTTCATTCGGTTTCCTCGTCCCTGAACATTCTATGTCTGTGGTAATATTTAACCCAGAGAGTTCCCAAATTGCTGGTCCCTTGTTCCACTATGTTTGGATAAAATTCCAAGACCAAAGTTCAATTTCAGCCCGAGCTCTCTTCTGAATACTTCTGTGTTCTGACGTCAGTGCGTATGGATAGATAGATCCAAGGAGGTCCCACCCCTAGACAGTTTGCGCTGTGGTCCACACTTGGTTTTGATTAATTTATTAACCCAAGATGTCCCCAGGGAGTAGGGTTACGGGAAACACCTTGAATCCTTTTGTTTAGACATTTCAACACTGCTATTCATGGCACAGCTGAGCCTTCCATTTCCCCACTATCTTTCTTGCCAGCAAAGTAAAATATGTTTTAAGTGTTTGGAAGCAAAGGAGAGACAATGTGTTTGAAATGTATCACACACACACACACACACACACACACACACACACACACACACACACTATTGTTCTCAGCACTCTCCTGCATCCAGAGGCTGAGAGCGTCGACTTGCCCTCTGACCTCCTGAATTATCAGAGGTGAAACTCCCTGTTCAACAAGATATATAGCCTCTGTGGTTTCCTCCAGCGTTAGCATCTCCCTAGCCCATCTTTAGTCCCGAAAGTGTCAGTTTTATGAGAGGCAGAATTCTTCCCAGGGCAAATTCTCCCCACGCTATGTTTTCAGAGAGGCACTTGCAAACATTTAGTGATGAGGTGACTTTGGTGCCACCAGGGTTCACAAGAAGCTTCTCTGGTGGGAAACACAGGCTCTCTGCTCCCGGGTCTGCCCGCTGTTCTATTCCCCTAGTGCTTGCTTCAGCTCCCACTCTCCAGGCAGAGAAAGCAGCTTTCACTCCCACAACCACGCAGCCAAATTATCATACAGTCAGCAGTAATCCTTAGGAATCCATAACTCTCAGCTCATAGTAAATCTTCAATAATTCGGGTTTGCCAGGGGGAAATAATATTGCATTGCAAGGCTATTCTGTTGTGCAGAAAGCCTGAGGTGCTACTGTGACAGACATGTGCCTGTTATTTCAAGATGCACTAGTCATACGCACGCAGTCCAGTTCCTCACAAATCCTCTTGTATAAGATAAAAACTTACAAAGGGTTAAGAATGTGGCTCAGTGGGCAGTGTTCACACAACATACATGAAGCCCTTAGTTCAACCCCTGAACTGCACATAATGGGTGTGATGGCAGAGACCTGTATCAAGGCACACAAGCTTAAGGTCATCCTCAGCTACAAAACAAGTTGGAGGCTAACCTGGGCTGTACTAGAACTTGTCCCAATAGAAAAAGTTTGCCCATAAGTGTGCAAACTTAAGTCTGTTGAGCTCTGCTTTTAGTTCTCCAGTCCTTTTCTTTTCCTAAGCATTGGTCCATAACCAAATCACTCAGACCATATACTAACCTAGGAAATAATAATAGATTTACTATAAAATTATAAACCAATCAGAAAGCAAGTATTTATCAATGCTATTCCTTCTCTGTTTCAGTCTCCTGGCTCTGGAGCTTAAATGAGATTTTTATTACAAACGGTTTATAAGGTATTTGGGGATTTAAAGAAACATAATGACATTTAGAAATGTAATGGATTCCCAAAGAGAAACATTCTTTTAAATTTATGTGTATGGGTGTTTTGCATGCACTTGTGGAGATGTGAATTATGAATGGACAGAGGAGTGTGTGTGTGTGTGTGTGTGTGTGTGTGTGTGTGTGATCATGTGTGTATATGAGGCCATGTGTATAGTATGATTAGATGTGTGACCCTATTATGATCACCTGTACGTGTGATCTTACATATGTGAGCACTGTGTATGGTCAGGTGTGTATGATTATGCAAGTGTACAACCATCTGCATGTGTGATATTGTGTGTGACCATGTGTGTGCGATCATGTGTGTGCGATCATGTGTGTGCGATCATGTGTGTGCGATCATGTGTGTGCGATCATGTGTGTAATCATGTGTACATATGAGGTTATAGGTGTGTAATTATGAGCATATGTAAGATCACGTGTGTGAGAGATCATGTGTATGGATGCAGGTGCACATGTATCACTGTGCATATGTGGAGATGAGAGGACAAATTACAGCTGCTGGCCCTCACCTTGTTGGAGGCGGACACTGTTATTCACCACTGCAAACCCCTGATGAGCTGGTCTGTGAACCCACAGAGAGTCCCCTGTCCTTGCATCCTATCTCACTTTAGGAAATCTAGGCTAACACACACACACACACACACACACACACACACACACACACACACACCTTATCCAGCTTTTCACACAGGCTCCAGGAAGACAAACTCAGCTCTTCAAGGTTGTATGTGAGTGCTTCCTTACCTACTGATCCACCTCCCTGGCCCCAGATGATCATGGTCAGAGGACATACTTGGCCTCCTTTTCAATCTCGCCTCTGCTTCTTCACAGCCAGGAAATGAGCCTGTTTTGGAATACCAACTTCTTCATCCATACAGTAGGGTTCTCCTGATGAGAATGGTCCTTGTAAAAATTAATTTAAAAATGCAAATACTCTGACACATGTCAGGCATGTATACCTGCATGCCATTGGCTGCCTGATGTGTCAGGCATCATTGGCCGTCTGCAGCCTAGAATGCTACCTAGATTCTGTTGTTTCCTTGAGCAAAGCTGGCTGTGTGCAGACTAGGATGCTGCCATGGCTTATGTAGCCTAGGATAGCTACAAATGTTGCCTAAGGAAAACCGTGAAGTTAAGCATTGTGATTCTCTTTGTCTGTAATTTTTTATTTTTTATTTGTAATTTGATCTCATGGCTCTCAAGTGTGAACTTTGTAGATGACAAAGTCATATTGCAACAGTATCAAAACCTGAAGAAGCTTCACATCAGCAGTCCCTCCCCTACCCCGACCCCTGCATCAAGGAAAACCATTGGCCTTGCTCTGTGGGCCCATGGCCCTTTGCTGATCTCTGTATGTCTCCAGGCTGTCCTCGAACTAGCCTAGCTCAGGCTTCTCCATGATTTTGTTGTCCCCTTGGGCAAAGCAGCCTCGAGTTCTCTCATTAAGGTATCTGTGCATCCCCCCCCCCCAATATGGAGCTATGTGCTTTTTCCAGGTTTTCTTGGTTGGTGCAAACTTAGGGAGCAAAATCATTTCCTAGATAATCTACATGCAACCTCAAAGGAAATTTCAAAACTTGTCTGTCCCCACTTCCTTCTCATTTCAGGGCAAACACATCACTAGCCTAGGTCACACAGTCACCCGCTGGCCCTGCCTTTCACATGTAAGGAACCTCGGTGCTTCCAATATCACCTCGGTACAGCCAAAAAGACAGAGAAAAAAATCAGAAAACAACAACAACAACAACAAACAAACAAACAAACAAAAACGAATGAACTCCCCAGGTAAAATTGAGCTCACAAGTCAAATGAAGCTACACCCTAATCTGTCCTGACCAGGGCTTTTAAAAATACACACCCAAGTACCAACAGGTCCTCCGGGAGAGCACAAGATGCTGAGCTCTACACAATGCGACACCTAGTAGTCCTGCTCCGGGACACTGGAACTCAGCTACCATGGGTTGCAAGGCCAACCTTGTGTCCTTGCAGGAAGCCCCAGAAAGCAAGACTCTGTGGAATGGTGGTACAGTGCTCTGAAGGTCAGGGAAGCCATGGACCTCATCCTCCCGGGCATTCTTCACGGGGTCTGTGTGTCAGAGGAGAGTCCCAGTTGGAGGAGCAGTGAGAATGTCCACAGCCCCATGGCCTTGAGTATTGCAAATGCAGATGTAGCCACGGGAGTTGGTTTTGTGCTGCACCAGGAGGGTAGAGTTCAACTCCTTTCCCAGAGCAATCTAAGTGTGGGTTCTGTGTCCCACAGGACGTGCAGCCCCGTGAGCCACTCTCTACCTCCCTTGAGATGCATGAAGAACAGACAACAGCAACTTTTGGAGATCCCCTGGAGAGAGGCTGTGGGCAGTCTAGGCCTCAGTGCACAATATACAGGTCAGTCTTCACTTAGAGGGTTCTCAACCTTCCTAACGCTGAGACCCTTTGATACACTTCTTCATACTCTGGTGACCCCCAACCATAAAATTATATTTGTTGTTACTTCGTAACTGTAATTTTGCTATTGGTATAATTCATAATGTAGATATCTGTGTTTTCAGATGGGTCTTAGGTGACGCCTGTGATAAGGTTCTTTCAACCCTCCCCCCAGAAGCCATCATGACCCACAGGTTGAGAACCACTGATGTAGGAGCACAGCTCCTTCCAAGAACATTTATATTTCTTGATGCTTTCACCCTTACCCCTGACAAAGCATTTTGCAAACAGTCAGCTTCCTCTTTCTGACTCACCATAGAAAACTTAGGGCACGCACGCATGCAGGCAAATTTGGAGAAGTTGAAAGTCTACACTCCCATCGTCTGAGAAGCAGCAACAAAAACTTTCTTCAGTGTCCTTCTTGACTCTACCAAAACCCTGTTTACAATAAGCTTGTATTATTTACACAGACTTCGGGGGGGGTTCCCTGGGTTACTGTTTTTGTGGTCGTTTTTCTCATCACTGGAAAATTTGATCCGGTGTTTTTAACAACGTTTGTAGGTTACATATAGTGTATTTGATTCCAAAAGTAATGCACCTTGTTCACGTCTTAGCCAACAATGTCTTTCTTGTTTCATGATGAGAAAACCAGTCTCTGTAATCACCCAAGTCATCCATGAGCAAAGGGAGGGGCCAGCTCACTGAGCTCCAGCAGCCCACTAGACAGCAGGGACACCTAGGGTGTAGCAAAAACACAGTTCCCTTCATGTATCACAGACATGAATGAAGCTTCATATAGCCCAGGCTGGCCTTAAACTCATTATATAGCCAAGGATCACCATGCCTCTGAATCCCCTGCCTCCACTTCAGGGGTTGTGACTGCAGGCTTGCACCACCACATCTGTTTTATCTAGTGCTGTAGAGGGAACCCAGGTCTTCATGTATGTTAGACTCTCCCACGGAGATAGGCCCCCAGCCCAAGAAGTCTTCTGAATAAATATAAATCATATAAGCATCTAGTGGGAGGAAGTACTCCAAATTTGAGAGTGATAGCCATAAATGATTAAAATCATTTAAAGGAAATCGTAGCAAAAAATGTACTTCTCATTGTGCCTTTCTGTGCAACTTCTAGTGAAACATGAACCAGAAAATGTACAATCCTCCTTTTCTATTTGGCTTTATGACAAGCGGTTTCCAATGAGAGACTAAACACTGCAGAGGCAGCCTGAATCTGTGTCCCCAGGCTATGTCACTCAAAGCTGGCTCAGAACAAACCCACTCCCATTCCCCTCCAAGTGAGAGCCGAGCATGGCGTGGCGGGTTTCACGCGGAGAAGCATCTTCGGCCAGACGGAGTGCTTGCTGGGAGTTGCATGTGAAATGCCCACCCTGGACGGACGCGTGGTTTCACACATCCTCCGAAGGGTAAGATGTAGTGAGACCGTTTCCCTGAGAAACAATTAGAGAATGCTGGAGGCCAGATAATTTACAACCCCATGTTACCAGTGAGAGGGTAGATTCCCACAGCCGTGTCCCCCCAGATAAGGACTGGCTTATTTGTGTGGAAACAGGCCCCACACAAATCTTAGATGTCACAACACAGAGGTCGGGACCTCCTCCTCCTTCGGCCCTGAAGAAAAGCAAAGGCAGATCCCTTCTCAGTGAACTACAAGATTAGCTAGCTTTGCTCCATCGTTGAATTTGCAAAATTACTGTTATTGTTGCTTTTTAAATTTTATTTTCTTTTATTTCACCGAGGCTAAAATATGAAGCAAACTGGCAAGGTTCCCACCAGACAAAGAAGCCATTTGGTCCCGTTGAGGGCAGAATGAAGATTCTAAGTACGCCATGAGGCTAGCACCTGCTCTGGGGCCAGGAGGTAGACAGGGCCACGGAGGAGGCCAATCTCCTGCTCCCTCTCAGCTGCAATCCCAGAAGGCCTGCAGTTATCTCTGCCCAAAACCTGGTTGCCTTGGCTGACAGGAAGGAAGTGATCTTGCCCAGGATTCCAGCAGACCTAAGGCCAGGACCGGGAGGGCAGGTGGATCCTCAGCCCAGCTCCAGTCTTCAGTGGGAGGCGATTAAAGGATTAAAATTTGCAGGCAAAGCAACAGAGATCCAAACCCTCCCCGCCCCTCCCTGTAACTGAGAAGATAAAAGCCGTTTCCTTTCAAAGCTTCAGGTTAGAGATGGGAGTATTAGCCAATATGTAATCTTATAGCCCGGCACTCAGCTGAGAGGGGAGAAGCAAGGATAGCCAAGTGTCAATCTGCATTTAGAAAGAAAGAAAAAAAAAGTTAACCCTTGAAACCCTCCATCTGAAAACGAAGAAACGTCGTTTCTCAAGCGATGGTTCCCAAACAGGAAAATGGCAGTTGGAGATACCTGTCTCACAACTGGAGGAAGTCGGGTGCCCCTGGCATCTAGCAGGTGGCAGGTGGGGTAGATTCTACTGAATACTCAACGCATAGGGTAAGAGTGCTGGACGGGCCCACGGGTCCAGAGCGCAGGGGCTTGGGCTGGAAATGTAGCTCAAGGTACAATGTTTGCTCTGTGTGCAGAAAGCCTGGGTGAAGATGCACAATTGCAGTCCCAGACCTTGGGATATGGCGACGAGAGGATCTGAAACTTAAGGTCATTCTCAGCCACATAGTGAGTTTGAAGCCAGAGGGAACTACAAGACACTGTCACTAAAAGACAGGGAGAGGCAGGGTTTTGAGAGTCCCGACTGGGATGATTCCATTCTGGTGTATGTCCTCATTCATCCAATAGGGGGCGTCCCCTCACACCACAGCCATTCCCAAGGAACCCCGGCCCAACCCTCTAAGTGCATCCTCAGGAATCCTTGCCCGCTCGCCCTTCCTCCTGGACCGTTCCACATGGGAAAGTACACACTAGAGGAGCGCTGTCTCCCCACCCAGGCTAATTGATTGCCAGGAAGAACTGCCTTTGCGGTCAGAGAGAGGACTTAGGAGGCACGTGAAAACCTATCTGTGTCTTTCTTTGTAAACAAGTTGTTTAGCCGTCTCGGCTTTCCATCTAAACAGCTGCAGACTCGCTCTATCAGACTCCGTGTTTTCAAAATAAGACCCTGCACTTACCACTCTGTTAGCACTTTGGAAATGAGACAGTTCGGCAACATTGGCGCCAGGACAGCTGGGTGCTTAGTGACACCATCAGGGAGAATCTTGACTAGTGTTGTCAGTAGGACACATTTTTCAGTACATCTCTGTGTAGTCTAGGAGGAGCCGGGGAAGCCACAGCTCATAGCTTCCGATTGCAAGAGTCTTCTTGCAAAGGGCTCGGGGCTCACGATTCTAATCAGGTGGAGGTAAGGAAAAGTGCTGGTTCACAGCTCCGTGTTCCCAGAGAAGCCAGAAGGAGAGCCAGGAAGAAGGCAGTCTGCCTAGGACTCTTTATGGAAAGATCACTGATCTTTCGATTGCCTTTGTCTGGTAAGAAAAAGAGGTATTAGCTATATTTTTGTAGACTGACTATACTCCTTACGGTGTTATACCTGGCCTGACCACATCTCTGTCTTTCTCTACCATTGTGCCTGAAACAGAACCACTTGGACATCTTTCTCCCCAACCACCTTGCTAAAAATAAAGTCCCAATTCAACACGAGAGTGTCTGGCTGTACACGAGACCCTCCCAAGGGCCGCACCACACGTTTACTCCCTTCTGAAATCTGCCTTTGTCTCTTTGGAGGGGATATGGGCTCCTTTATGATTGGGTGGGTACAGGACAATCTGTGCACGTAATTTATCCATGACAGTAGATCTACCGAGAAACACTTCGGTAAAACTGATATTTAATTATTTTTGTAAGAAGCTTTATACAAACGCTAGAGAGAAAAGTCAGGTTACCTGATAGATTTACCCACTTGGCGTTTGTGTGTGCAGTCTGCACATGTGTAGACTTATAAAACTGGCAGCTGTAGGGGTTGGGGATTTAGCTCAGTGGTGAGCGCTTGCTTAGGAAGCGCAAGGCCTGTTGTCCCAGTTCCAAAAAAAAAAAGAACCAAAAAAAAAAAAAAAAAAAACTGGCAGCTGTAAGATACACTGTTTCACTTGCTGCTTTACTTGTGTTTGAGACAATTTACATCATGACATAACGACTCGTGGATTCTTTCTTATAAGTGTGAAATACTGCACCATAGATGTGTAGGTTACCAAAGCTAAAGACCCAGTTCTATCAGCGGTTCAAGGTTGATAGCTTTGATCAGCACGCTCTGCGAAGGACAACTTTCCCTTACCCACCGTGACTGCCCCGGGATTCACATGGCGAACGTTAGGATGCTTTCTTTCTTTCTCATTAACATTGCCAACATTTAATAGTCTAATACCAGTGCAATACTACTTCATAGATTATAAGAACAATGAGACTTTGTGCATGTGTCTGTGCATGTGTCTGTGCATGTGTTTATGGGTATGTCTATGTCTCAGTGTGCATTTGTCGGTGTGTACTAGTGTAGCCACATGTGCATGCATCTTTGTAGCTGTGCATACACACACTCAACATATGCTTTCATCTATTTGACTTAAAGCACTATATCCCTAAATGCTGAACAGAGAAACCTCCCAGAGGAGACCGGCCTCTTCCCCTTTGCAGAAGGGTTGCAGAAAGGGAGAGCCAGTGGGACACATGCATTCTCACAGGATGATTTAACAAGGAGGTTGGCTGGTGGAGCTGCAGAGACTGACCAGTCCCTCAGTGTGCCATAAACAAGTAGAAAGTCAGGAAAACTGTGGCATAACTTGTTCAATCCGTGGGATTGAGACTAAGGGCTTTAATATCTAAGGTCAATAAAAGATGGATGTCCCCGAGTCCAGGGTCAGCAGGGACTGATTTCACATAGATAGAGGGCAAGAAGTGATGGATGTCCTATAGTTCAAGGGTGGGGGGAGCTGATGTCTCATAGTCCAAGGGCAGAAGGGGTTGATGTCTCATAGTCTAAGGGCAGAAGGGATGAATGTCTCATAGTTCAAGGGCAGGAGGGATGAGTGTACCATAATCCAAGAAAGAGTTGATGTCTCATAGTCCAAGGGCAGGAGGGGTGGACATCCCAAAGTCCAAGGGCAGAAAAGGACGTATATTCCAGAGTCTGCAGGAAGGAGGGATGACTGTCTCATAGTCCAAGGGTAGGAGAGGTGGATGTCTCATGGTCCAAGGGTGGGAAGGTATCTCTGAGTCCAAGGGCAGGAGGAGTAGATGACCCAGAATCCCAGGAGAAATAGATGTCCATTCTCATAAGAGAAAATGTGTCCTTCCCCAAACCCTTGTTCTCTTCAGACCTTTTGGTAATTCACTGAACCGCACATGTTGGTGAGGGCCATCTGTGTCCTCTCTACTGGTCCAGATACCCATTCCTTCCAGAAACCCCTTCCCAGACACACCAAACATGTTTTTCCATATGTATGGGCATCCCTGGGCACAGTCAGGCTGATACACAGAATTAACTCACCATCACATCCAACAGAAGAAAGTCTCACCAAAGATAAAGCTTCAGTCTTCCTCTTTCTGGTAATGTGGGGGTGCTTGACTTTAGAGAGTAGTTTCAACTGAACCAGTTGATTCCCCCATCCAGATTTACATATCAATGTCACCTCACCAATTAGACTAGGCCTTAATCAGAGCATCCCAGGGATCTACCTATTCTGCCTCCCCAGGTCTGGGATTGCAAGCACATACAGCCATGGCTGGCATTTGTTTACACAGTTTCTGAAAGTGTTTTGCCAACTAAATCGTATTCCTCAGTCCCTTGACTGCACTTTCATATCTCTCCAAATTCCATACTTTGAAATCTTTGTCCTCACAGTAAGACTTTTAGGAGGACACCATGGGATTTGATTGGGAGGGTGAGGGTGACGCCATTAATGCCTTTCAGGAAGCTCCAGTGAGCTTGCTCATGCCTGCCGCGTGAGGCCACTGTGAGGAGATCGTCTAGCCGGAAGCGAGTCCACATCAGATACTAAATATGCTAGTTGTTCAATCCTAGACTCCCCAGCACCAAGAGGTGAAAGGGTCAGCCCCAGAGCTCACAGTCATCGTTCTAGGGTACTTTAGTTACAGCAGCCAGAAGCGTCTGAAGGCAATAGATAGCGAAGGGAAATTGATGAAGCAATAACATATTCCGTGGAGGGGCCTGATCCTCAGAGACTCTTTCTCTGATCCATGGACAGAAGGGGCAGGGAAATAATTAGTTTTTCCAACAGCAAAAGCCTGGTCAGATTCACTGTCATTAGCCCAAGCTCCAGTAGCACAGTCCAGACAGATTTGTTTCCTGGTGAGGAACTTGTTTCCTGGTTTCTCACAGACCAAAGAGAACAGTGGTTTCTCTCCTGTCTAAGCAGGGCATTGACCTCAGTGAAGAACAAATATCCTGTGGTAGTTGAATGAGACTACCCCATAGTCTCTGATGTTTGAGCATTTGGTCCCCAGTTGATAGGACCATCTGGGGAGGGTTAGGGTGTGTGGCTTTGTTGGAGGAAGGACTTCAATGGCGGTGTGCTCAGAAAGTTTAGTGACTCCACTTTGCTTGCCACTTCCGGTTCAACCTGCCCAATGTTCACTGCTCATGGTCTATGCTCTCAGCTTCCTGTTCCAACTACCATGTCTGTGGTGGTTGCCATACCTCAACTTTGCCATTATGGGCTCCTGTCACTCTGGAACCCTAAGCCCAGTAACCTTTTTATTTCTATAAGTTGTCTTGGTCATGGTATTTTATCACAGCGACAGAAAAGTAACTAACCCAATCTACATGATATAATGCCCCACCTCCCAGAAGAGCTATCTCTAACGACCATCACCATAGGTATAGGCGGAGTAGAGGGAATGCTTAGTGGGTTCTTTAACTCTACTTCTCTCTTAGTCCTCCATGGAAGCAAGGGAGTATGGGAGATTTGGAGAAAGAACACAGGTGTAGTGAATGCTGAATACACACGAGCAAAATTACTCTGGAACAACTCAGTCAGTTTGAGTGACGTCAGCGGTCACCAATGACAGGAAAAGCATCTCTCCTAAGGGATGCTGGGAAACACAAGGAAGGCATTGGTGAGAGCTCTTCCCATTATCACCTGACCTCTGCTTTTGGAAAGACAAAATACAGCTGGTGGCTTAGAGGAAAATGCCTGTCAACCCTTCAATCCAGAGACTTCTGAGCTGCATGGGAGAGCAAGCGTACAGTCTCTTCACCGTTAACAAACCAAAGGAAAAGCCTAGCGCTTGCCTCTTGCATGATGTGCAGCTGAGGCAGGCACTGACCAAGCAGGAGACGGGTGGCCATGACATAAGCCCTCTTCTTACGTTTCTCAGTGAGATAAAACGAGAAAGCAGTAACACAGTGCTGGGGGAGATGGCATAGTGCTTACCATGCAAATGGGAGAAGCTGGGTCAGGTCCCTAGCAACCCATGCTAGGTACTGTGTGCACGCTTGTAAACCCAACACGAGAGAAGCAGAGACAGGTAGATTGTCTGATGCAAGCTAGCCAGCCTAGCTGAATACACACACACACACACACACACACACACACACACACACACACACACACACACACACAGAGAGAGGGGGGGAGAGAGACAGAGAGAGAGAGAGACAGAGAGACAGAGAGAGACAGAGAGAGGAGAGAGACAGAGAGAGACACAGAGAGAGACAGAGAGACAGAGAGACAGAGGCAGAGAGACACAGACAGAGACAGAGGGACAGAGACAGAGAGACACAAAGAGACACAGACAGAGACAGAGAGACAGACAGAGACAGGGAGATAGACAGACACAGAGAGACAGAGAAACAGAGAGAGACAGAGAACTAGTAACCCTTCCACATTGCTGAGAGCAAAACCTTTAGCATGGACTCCATGGAGTGCCCCCTAGCCCCAGAGTGTGTCTCTCTGTGGATGCTGATATCCTAATCGAGAAATGATACCAACTCGAAAAGGGAGAGAGATGAAGTAGGTGCACTGGGCTCTGGAGGCTGCCGGCCCTGCTCTAATTTGAAACAGGACCACCACTCCAGAGCTACTGTAGTTCTGGTTGAGCACTTCCTGTCAGGATGTGAAGGCTGTGGGTCCCCCTGGGATATGAGGAGAAGCCATCACAGCTCAGAACTCAGCAGCCACCCAGCTCTCCCAGTTGGGCTCATTTACAGTGAGCATCTCCAAGAGTCAGTCATGAGGAAAGGGAAACACTGAATGACAACCCCTCATACAGCCCCTCCTCCCGGCCCTGGACTGGCCAGCCTCCCAGCCTTCCAGAGTAAGCCAGCTCCTGGCTCTGCTGTGAGACAAGATGGGGCTCTGTGCCTGTGTCTGTCTGCTGAACTGCAAAGCTGGATCTCTGCAGGTGGGAGTGATCTGAGCTAAATGGGTCTCCAGTGGTCCAGGGCTCCCAGCAAAGGCCAGACCACAGCAATCAGCGGGCGGCTTATTTACTACAACCGTATACAAACCACAACAGAGTTCCCTCAAATGCATCTGAGGCGGTCTATACCTCTTCATTAAACCTGTCAGGATTTGTTACGGCCCTGCCCACCTAGATAAACGGGGTTTTTTGAGGCAGGAAGCGAACATCACACCCTAAAGTCAAACCCAGAGGCCAGGCAGAGGCCATCTCTCACTCACCCTTGGGACTGATTTTTAACTACACTTGAGCATTGAAATGCACAGTGATATGCGGCTATAAAATATTTTAATCATTCATAAATAAAATATTTACTGTGCGTCACTCTTCCGGTCTCTTCCACATTAGGGAACTCGGTGACCACCTCAACAGCTCATAACCATCGATCTCGAGTTTGCGTTCAGCAAGGAGGAACTCAGAGGCTTTAGCTAGTAGCACGTTTTGTTGTTGTTTGTATTTGTTCTGCTGTTTGTTCGTTTATTTCTCTGATTCTGGGAATTTTTCTCAAAGCAATCATGTAAATCATGTATTCCAACACAGCAACATCATTTCAAGTTTCAGTGAATGTTTAGATAAAGAAAAATGCTATATGGAATTTGAGGTTTTTGAAATGATGTTTATGAGCAGGAGAGCGCATAGTCAGTAAAGCGCTTACCACCTGGAGACCTGAATTAGACTCCAGAACCCGAATAAAGAAGCGGGTGGGTGGCTGGAGTTTGCAATCCCTTCACTGGGGAGGTGAAGACTGAAGAATCCCCAGGGCTTACTGGTCAACCTGGTGGAATCTCCGAGTTCTCAAAAAGACCCAAGGTGGACTGAGAAGCTCACCTAAGAAAGGGTATATGGACATCTAGACATCTGGTCTCCCCACATGCAGAGACAGGTACACATGAACTCGCACACACACACACACACACACAAAGATACACATGAACACATGCACAAACAGGTACACATGAACACATACACACAAAGGATGCACATGAACACACACACAGCAGATACTCATGAACATACACACACAGAGGCACACATGAACATATACATTCACAGACTACCTGAACACACACAGAAGACAAGTACATATGAGCATACCCACACATACACACACACACTACACACACCACATATTACAGACACACACATACCATACATACTATACACAAACACCACACGTACTACATACACACAGGCATGCACACACATCATATACCCATGCACACACACACATACACAAACACATACGTGTACACACATACTTGCACAGTCTTTGTTACAAACCAACTTCTATGAAGGCTCTAGTAATACTGACCAAAACAGAAGGCTGTGACCAGTGGGTGAGAGAGAAGAATGAAAGGCCTTAAGGCTGTGACTGGTGACTGAGAAAGAAGAATGAGAGGTCCTGCTTCCTACTTTAAATAACACAGAAGTTTGAAATGCAGCTGTGGGTATGCAGCTGTGGGTATGCAGCTGTGGTATGTAGCTGTAGGCATGCAGCTGTGGATGTGCAGCTGTGGGTGTGCAGCTGTGGATATGCAGCTGTGGATGTGCGGCTGTGGGTGTGCAGCTGTGGGTGTGCAGCTGTGGATAGGCAGCTGTGGGTGTGCAGCTGTGGATAGGCAGCTGTGGGTGTGCAGCTGTGGATAGGCAGCTGTGGATATGCAGCTGTGGGTATGCAGCTGTGGGTGTGCAGCTGTGGGTGTGCAACTGTGGGGTAGTAAGCCTATTCAGGTTTGCCTGATCCCTCCCTGGTTTTCACATTCTGAGGATCCCCACTCTATGGTGTCCCACCCCAGGCTACCCTACTACAAAAGTTTCAGCTTTTGCCCTATGTACAAACTTTTCACACTTGTGTAAGACAAAAAACAACAAAACTTACACCTATGGTGTGGCCTGTACACCCCCTCTGGCTTCTTTCCACCTGTCACCACTAGCTCTGGGTTTAGTTAGCAGGACTCTATCCCTGAGGCTTCTGGGAACTTAGAACTGAGGCTGTCTAGGATGGGCTCCAATTCCTTTTCCTCTGTCTAAGGAAAATGGAAGACAGGAAAAGCAGACAGCTAAATTCCGGAAGTCCCCGTGGGCCTTTCTGATATTGTTCTCCCCTCAATACAACCACTGTCCTGATGAATCAGGACACACAACACACACTCAGAATCATTAAATTCTATAGCATAAGACACGCTAATGTGCTCACTTCTGTGGTCCAATATTGAAAAGCCACTGTGTCTAATCTGAACGCACACCCTGGTGGAGAGTGCAGATGTGGCCCCACCATAGCCCCATATAAGTTTCCATCTGTGTGGAGTCACAGGTTCTCTACGTGAAGACCTTTTATTGGGTTGATTCTGGGTAGATGAGCTGCTACCTTAAGGCATTGGTGATGACTATTGCTTTATCCTTGCTGGGAAATGTAGAATTTACAAATTGCCAAGAATTGTTTAGAAGCCTTTAAATTTAGTGTGGTAAAAACTTTTCATTTCACCAGAAGATTGGGTATCTCTTCTAGTATTCTCTTCAAGAATTATGCTCTGTAAATGCATTTAAATATCTATTGTAAATATATCATCCAGAATGGAGTTTCTCCACAATCATACTTACTGGTCTTAAGGTCTTTTCATGCCTGAGGAATGGTCTAGCTGCTCATGGGCCCTGACACTCATCGGATGCCATCTAGTTACCTTGGTAGATTTTTTTCCAAAGCTGGTCTAGTCACTAACGTACACACACCCTGGCCCATGTTGAACTCACCATCACCGGTATGCTGGCTTACAATTGTACAAAACAGAGACTTTAACCCAGAGAACAGAGGGTTAAGCTCTAATGTAAGCAACTGGAAAATGCATGTCTGAAGCTGCCTTTGTTCTATATAAGAATTTAATTACTGTGGTCTCTACTTGACCAGTGTGTAGACAACATTCTGGAACCGAGTTATTGACTGTGTCTATACCATGCCTGTGATAATCTGGGCACCCAACTTAATTGCCAAAAAGGTTTAAATTTACCTTTTGAAATAAAGCATATCAAATATATTTTACAGAGGAGCTCGCATATTGTATCTTGGCCAGTCTCCAGGAACACAGAGTCTTGTTCATTTCGGTTTCTTCTTTATTTTGGATATTCCCAAATGGTTTGGGCATGACTAATTTCCTGTCCTCCGCATCTCACAAGCTAAACCAGATAGGCAAATCTAGCTTCAAGAGGACATTAATTCTAGGAATCAAACCCAACAGGAAATTCTATGATCAACGACTTTTAAAACTTTAAATATTACGTTTTGTTTCCTAAGTCATGTTCTCCTCAGGTGAAGCTGTGTTATTAACTCCATTGAAAGGGGTAAAATTGTGTTAAATAAATGTCTAAAAACAGTGGGAACCTCCCTCCAAAACATCTCCAAGAATATTAGAAAGCATGGGGAAAACACAGCCCAGAGCCGTGTCCAGAAACGCATCGCAACGTCTCCTATTATTGCCTGAAGAATACGTGCACAGTGCGTTCGTTATTCAGAAACACGGCTGCTCCATTCCAATGCCACCCAATTAGGTCCTCTTCCTGACAGGCCCTGGTTCCATCTAATAAATTCGTTAAGTTCTGTCAACACTTACAAGACAGGATTCGCAAAAATCGTGCTCGGTGCTCCCGTGGTCTCTCATCAGTCCCTAAGTGGAGAAGAGGCTAGCCAAGAAAGGCAGTCAAAAGTCCTTCTAAGAAAAAGAGTTGGAAAGATGAGCATCGTCTCCGTCGCCTGTGAGACCCTCTCCCACCCCTGGGGCCTCATTTTCAAACCGACTGAAAGTGAAGGGACGAAAGAGTCTGAGTTTGTGCAGCATAATTAGTGGAGATTTACCGCAGCAAGGCAATCCAAGTCTGAAACGCAGAGTACAGTGTCCTTCCTTAGATATCAGAGCATGGTGTCAACGGTGCACAGAGATTCCTAACATTTACAGGACCAGGGTGTGATTGAATACATTGGGTTGTTTGTGTTTCTGTGGCAGTACTTTAATGGAGAATTTATAAGGGGGGGGAGGGGGACAAACAGCTTTTTTTTTGGTTTTTTTGTGCTTTGACCAAAGCCCTTTCTTAGAAATGTACGTTGGACCCACTAGCATGCCTCAGATAGCTCTAGATCTGTACTGTGAATCTCACACTTGACCCAATGTATTTACTGCTCCTCCCTTTCCACAGACAACCTCGTTTCTGCCCATGTGGTGGTACTTCCATTACAAGTTACCATGTCACCTTTTGAGATGCTGGTCTCAACCCTCGGTTCTAAACATTGATGGGAATGAGTCATGGTGCTTGGAGAGCAAAACTGCCATCACTATGTCAGGTCAAACCCATAGGTATCCCATAGTCTCTAAATCCATATATGGTAATACTGATACACTGTAGTATCTAAATCCATACACAGTAACGTAGACACACACATAGTCTTTAAACTGATACACAGTAACTTACACACAGGCATAGTCTCTAAATCTCTCTCCCTCTCCCTCTCCCTCTCCCTCTCCTTCTCCCTCTCCTTCTCCCTCTCCCTCTCCCTCTCCCTCTCCCTCTCCCTCTCCCTCTGTGTGTGTGTGTGTGTGTGTGTGTGTGTGTATGACAACATTATTTCATGGAGTGTGAAGACTGGTATTTAATGTCAGGCAAAATATATCTCGCAAAGTTCCTAAGACACACACACACACCCTCCAAATCTCAAACACAGGCCTACCAAAAGCTTGCCTTGCCTTCTTGTTTAAGAACATGCTTCCGTTTGTGGCCTAAAGCTATGTGGAGAGAAGAGGCATCTCTCATCCACCCCCTTCACTGCAGCGTGGCTCTCTGCTCCTTGCTGACACATGTGCATATGACATAAGGTCAGTTGTCACTAGTGTACAGCCCATGCGCGTTTTTACACCTACCTATTTACCTTCCTCCTGCGAGCAGGTTTCAGAATTCCCACAGAATGATTCTCAGCTCCTCTCTAAATCTCCAGGTCACACTTTAAGAAAGACTCATCCAACACAGCCTCTTAAGAGAGGCCAATTTTGCAAACATGTGAATTTGTAAATGCTTCGAAAGGGTAAATAGGAAGTAGAGGGTAAAGGCTAAGACAATTATCTGGTTGGATATCTAGAGGCCACTCATCACCAGGTTCCCAGGGAAGGCACTGAGGATAAAACCTCCCCTGCCTGGGAAGTGACAATCCCTTGGCTTCATACATGGACTTCGGCTTTTTCTCTTCTAATTTCCGATACTAAACATGAAAAATGACTTCCAGGCTGGCCTATTGAGCTTCTAAAATTTTTGTTGATGTATTTTCTGATTTTTTTCCTCAACAAACCCATCAAACCACCTTGCTCCATGCTCACCGCCCTCACACAAGATAGATGCACACCGCTTGGTTACAGCCACACAACGTTCAGTCCAGGTTTGACTCACACGACCCAGAGCATTTGACATATCACCAGGAGACATCCGTTTAAGACAGACTGTTACAAAGCACCAGGGAGAGCTGGGGGAGCATTTCCTGAATAGATTCTTTTTTAAAAAAGGAAGTTAACATTTGGATCATTTAACCACCAGCAATGTCCTATTGTTCAATATTTTTGACCTTGCCTAACTCTTGTTAATTGTGAGCGGCAGTACAACGAACAGATGCAGGTGGAGGATTGGATTTGCTATTTCTGTTCACAAAGTTCATGACTTTATTTGGGCTTACAGCTAAAGGTAAATTCAGTCTATCACGGCAGATGATAACATGAGGCAGTTGGTCACTGCATACATAGTTAGGATGCAGACTGGTAGGTGCTCACTTCCCCCTTGTATGCTGTTCAGGACCACAGCCAGTGTTACACAAGTCCTCCCACCTCAATTAATCTAACCAAGAGCATCCTTCACAGCATGCCCAGAGGCTTATGTCATCCCTTTGACTGGAGGCCAGTCTCCTAGGTGATTCTAGAGCCCATCAGGCTGACAATCAGTATTAACCATCAACTTGACAATCAATATCATAGTCATTGAGGTGTGTTAATTAGTTTTTCTGTTGCTATAAGACATGAACAGTTCATTGTGGCTTACAGTTCAAAAGGATGGTTCTGTCACAGTGGGAAAAGCTTGACAGCAGATGCTTTCTATCATGATGGTCAAAAGGCTGGCAGGATTGTGTTTGGAGGACAAGAAAATCTGGGAATACATTGAAGAAAGACTTGTGATTATTCTTGTAATCCCTGCTATGCTTCTGCCATCTGACTTGGGCCACAAAGTGTCTTAAAGTGAGCTCTAGGAAGCTGTGTAGGAATCCTGGAAAGTTACACTGAGCAGTTCTGACACTGGAAAGATGTCTTTTTATTTTGAATAAACTTCCAAATATGCAAGTCTCTTTTGGGTTTACCTTGAAAGTCTCAATCTCTCTTAGTTCCTCTGATGATGATCAAGAGGCCTCTGGAACTGCCTCAGAAATAGTATTGATTTCTAGTCAGCCCCAAAGTGAGCGTCTCACACACACTGATGCTTTCCAAGAGAAATTAGCCAAGTTCCCCATCAGCCAACCAGCACAACACCTACCTGAGTCCTGACTAGAAACACTGGTGTCCTAGAATTTAAGGCTCCTAAGTCATACACAATGTACCACAGGCATCACCTGAATGCCCCACTGGAGACTTTGAGACAATCCGTCTCTATAGACAATGTTGAGCTTGACTCCCTATTCCACAGAAAGGAAAGCGCTCTTTTCTGCCCAGCATTACCTCAGACTATGTTTTAAAATGGCTCTGATTGGTGGATAGGCTAGCACACACATGCAATCCCAGCACTCAGAGGCAGGAGGACCAAGAGATACAAGTCTGTTACCATCACCATCAACATCATCACCATCACCATCACTATCAGTGGAACTATTGTCTTATTTTAGTCTAGGGAGTACTAAGCACATCCACTGACCAACAACTAGATAACCCTGTTGAGATTTTACAAAATCATACTCTAACATGCAGTTATGTCAAAGAACAAAGTCCAGTGACCACCCTAACTTCCAGAAAGAGCTTAGATTGTACAGTCAGTCTTCCATATCTCTGGTTTTATGAGACTATAGAGTAGTGCCTTGGTTTAGAGAGGGGTTCCCGAGAGAAGGGGCATCTTGGAGCAGAGAAATGAATGGCTCAAAGTCAAATCATGGGTTATTAACTGATGTCTCTGCTTAAGACAGCTTTCTAGACAAATCTCTCTATGTTCTGTTCAAGACAGCTTGAGATAGCTAATTTTTTTTTGTTCAATTCTAAAAATTTTCTCTGGATAACTCATCTCTTGCAGACCAGAAGCCCAGTCTTTTATTTACATATCAATTAAGGCATTACCCCCAGGATCCCTTTTGATCATCCTATGAATCAGCATCCCATGACCCCAGCCTCCTGATTCTTAGAAAGAGACAGTAAGCACATTTTTAAACATTGCAATCAAATTCAGAGATCTGCCTGCCTTTGTTAAGCTCAGGCAATAAACTAGCTGTGTAAGCACCTGTCATGAAATTATCATTCCTACCATGCCTGGGCCTGCACCTAACTTCCCTCTATCCCAGGTTGATCTTGAACTGAAGAGTCTGCCTGCCTTAGTAATCGCAAACAAAAAACTTAGTTGGGTGGGATCGTTGCCCTGCAATCACCACTCCCTAAATCTCTTTATCTCCTCCTTTCTGACAAGCTGTCTCACCATGAAGCTGCCTCCATTCTTTTAGGCCTATGAAGCTCCTCATATAATTCATAGAGCATCCTCACATTTTGCGTAGTTGAGAAATCACTTATTTTTGAACCCATGTTTTCAGAGTTCTTTCCCACAGCCGTAAGGGCTGTCCTGAAGATCTCAGCACTTGCCATTTTGCTGAGGCATAGATATGCTCATGCTGCTTCTAATCATCAGGAAGTCATTAACCTCAGCAGGGAGAATATTTCTCGAAGGAGGACCATGAAGCAATATATATATATATTATATGCAACCATTGACATACATGCCCTATTGGCTCTGTTCCAGTTACAGCCATGTTGTGTCATCCCTGCCATAGCTAAGCCAGACTCGGCAGAAGGGAAGACTCTAAAAGCCAAATGAAGACAGTACCAGTTCCAGGCATTATCATGGTGACATTAGCGCCATTCAGTGTCCCATCTGGGATTTCATCCCACGAAAATGTGTTAACACAAACTCACTGAAGCCCACAGTCCTGAGCAGTTAACTGCCACCAACGGTTTCACCCATGAAAAATGAAGACCATCAACAGAAATGATTGCTAAGTTCAGTTGACTCAGAGAGTCACTCAGAGGCCCCCCAGTGAACAGTGAAAGGCCATTTTCAGCTGTGGAAACCCCTAGGAGCTGGTGGTCACACAGACCCATTGACTCCGGTAACAAGGGAAGCTTGCAGGACCTGAGACTGAATCACTGCAGTGGCTCCACTTTCTAACTAGACATTCACAGTTGTGGGGAAAGGGGTTAGAGGGTCATTGAACAATAAAGAGTATTATTCGGAGATTTTGCCAAACTCTCAGTAGAATGTCTTTTCCCAAGGAAATGAGATGATACTACAGGTCAAGCATTTGAGTGTGCCTTAATAGAAGGTAACTGATACATCATTAGGATCCCTGTCTCTTCTCTCCTCTACCCACAGGTCTCTCCCCCTATAGGGGCACTGAACCTATTAATGAATACTCTGGCATGCATCAAGTTGACATGAAAGTTTCCAGCACACGTGTTTGTTGGATTTTGTCACCACGACATACACCTGACAAATTTTTGTTGGCCTCAAAGTTTCAGAAGTGAAACAGGGCTTCCTTCAGGAATGGACTGTGATGTGGAAGCACAAGCTGAAATAAGCCCTCTCCTCCCCAAGTTACTTTGGGTCATGGGTTTTGTCACAGTAATAGTAACTCTAGCTAAGACACACATTATCATCACATGTTCATGCTTTGCCAAAGGGGCACCTTGGACCAACAGCACAATGGGGAGGTGGGAGTCACAGTTGAAATCAGTCCTGTCACGTTCACATGCCAAGTTCCCTGCTTGGTTGATTGAAATTATTACTTACTAAAAATTAGTCATTTTTTAAGTTAAAAATATTTTTAAGTTAAAAAAAAATGCCTGTAACTAAACTCTTAGGAAACAAACCACACATGAGGATCAAAAACCTCTAAGATCTTCCCTGAACTTCTCCAAGCAGCAGAGGGTAAAACAGAGATGGGAAGCCCAACAGAGGCCCTAGAGCAGTGCAACTTGGTAGCACTGACTTATCCAAAGCTCCCCCCAAATTACATGCAATTATCAACTCCATTCCATTCTAGCCACAGCCATTAAATATCTTTATCCCTAAATTATCTCTCTGATCACATTCTGAAGGCATGGATTTCCTCCCCCAGTGAAGACCCCCTGGTTAAGAATAGTGTCCTAGATCTCAACACCTGCAGGATGTTCCCTCTGTGGCCACTTAACTCCTGAAAGTCCCTTTAACACTAACCTCCAACATGAGCTGCTGGCAACACAATAGAATAAGGGGACAGAGAGGCCCAGAGAAGAGGTGCTGTCCCGGCGAGGTCTAGGTGACGACATACACCTCAACAGAGAACCCAGCAGCACAAGGTTGTCCTTCACTACCATCCTACTGCAGAATTGGCTCTCATGTGTGGAGCCAGTATCTTCCAAAATGGCACCTTCGAAACCAGCACAGAGCATGTCAGGCATACAAATCCACTGCTTTCTCTAAGCAGTGTTCTCTAATGATGCTCATTATCGAGTTCCACACACGGACATAATCCCTATGCCTCTTATAGCACTTAGCACAGATTCTTATGTATAGGAAGCACTCAATCCTTTTTCCATGAGTGACTGAATTATGGCATTCAACTTGAGACCCTAAATCCCTAGACTTAAAATATGCTAAAAGTTAAGTCACGTTTTTTGGAGCGGTGTTATACCAATATGATCCGTAAAATGATAAAAAGTAAAAATGAACATTTTTGACAAAACCCACAAATGTCTGTTAGGAGAAAGCTTATTATAACACACACCTGGATCCACACACAAGCTTAATAATATCCCCACAAACAATATTGCTACTGCAAGCATCGCGTAATACACCTACTTATAAGCCCTAAGTCACCCTCAGGAAACTCGAGATCTCCGGTTTCTAAACCACTGTGTATGAATTCCTGCCCCTTCTCTTTGTCATAATCCCTAATGGAATCATCAGAAATCTTAATTTTCCCATTTCTGCACCCGCCTCTTCCAAATTTTCCCTTCCCCCTCATCTCTCACTCAAATTTCTTCTCACATACTTGCAATTTCTTTCATTTTCACACCAGAGATTTGTTATGCCCACTCTACCTTTTCTAACCACTGTCTCAGCTCAGAGCCAAACCATCTGTCAGCCCGCCTCGCCTCTAAACTTCGTACACAAAACTGTTCCACCATAGCCGAGAAAGCTCCGCCCTTAGCTCAGAGAGCCCCGCCCCGAGCTCAGAGAGCCCCGCCCCCAGTTAAAAACAAGCAACACTGAGCAAATAATCCCATCGATCTTCTTTTACCAAGTTTAGAACAAAATTCCAGTACCAAAAAGATAAAATGCCAAGTCTTTGTCTGCAATGAGTGTGACCCTCCTCTGGTAGAGTGGATATATGGACACGGGGGTGGGGGTGGGGGGCTGTCCGTCTGAACAGCACCTTGATTGTACCTTGGTCCTTAGGGAGTCTTGTCTCCCAACTCATGCCCCAGTGAATACATGGGAACTTTCAACTCTCTTTTTATGAGTGTTTTACATACGTACGTGTGCGTGCGTGCGTGTGTGTGTGTGTGTGTGTGTGTGTGTGTGTGTGTGTAAGAGAGAGAGACAGAGACAGAGACGGAGAATGCATGAATACACACCACATGTTTGCAGAGCCCATAGAAGCCAGAAGAGGGCACCAGATGCCCCAGAACTGTAGTTACAAACCATTATGAGCCACCATTTGGGTGCTGGGAGCCAACCACAAGTCCTCTATAAAAGCAACCAGACTCTTACCTCTGAGTCATCTCTCCCGCATCCGTATTTTCTTTTGATCCCAAGAAAGAAAGCTTTCAGAGACTTGGTATTGAGTTGTTTCGTGCCCTCATTCTGCATACTTTTTCCATGGAGCCGTTTTGCTTTG
Source organism: Rattus rattus (assembly GCF_011064425.1). Lineage (NCBI taxonomy): Eukaryota > Metazoa > Chordata > Mammalia > Rodentia > Muridae > Rattus > Rattus rattus. Next base: position 51,374,136 of record NC_046157.1, on the reverse strand, counting down.
TGTGGCTTTTTTTTTTCCAGACTGCTCATTCTTAAGTAATCAGAGACCTCACCAGACTGACCTTTGATGGCAGACAGGGTGTGCATGTTGCCTTTGGACTCACTGCTCACTGTGTAACTAGCCACAGCCACTTCTTGGAAATGCAGCAAGAGCTCAAGATACAGTCCCTGCCCACTGGCTTGTCTTGTTGCCTTTGTTCAAATCTAATGTCAAGAAAGAAGTTCCTTGTTATCATACGTATTGATAGATGATAAATAGATAGATAGACAGACAGATGATAGATAGATAGATAGATAGATAATTGAGAGACAGATATTTGGATGAGTTTGGACAGGTACTCATGAAGTATACATCCCATTAAAAAAGAAAGAACAGTTCTATCAATGAAGAAACTTCTCTTTTGTCTCCTTGCATTCAATTCTTCCCACACAACCACTTTCCTACTTTCTATCAGAGTCTCCCTGTCTCAGGAGCCCTAGGAAATGCCTCCACACAGGGCAGCCTTTGGAACCTGGTGTCTTTCTCCCAGTAGAAGGCTTCTGAGATGCACCCCTGCCATTGCACAAACTGCCCCCATCCTTCTGCTGCTGGGCAATGCCTCAATAAAAACTTAACATTCCCAGTGCTCTGTCCACTCACCTACTGATAGGAACAGGGATGTCTCCAGCTTGTGAGAACTAGGAAAAAATGTGTGTCCTTATAAAGGGAGGAAAACTAAGGAATCCGTAAGATATTTTGAATCTAATGAAAAAGTACAAGATTTTTAGTTGATTCATTTATTTTATTTTGTATCTTTATGCTCAAATCTGCTTTAACATAATTAACAAAATTATTCTCTTGTCTTATAACACATATACCTGTGTATTTTGTAATTATTTTTGAAACAATAATACTGACACTATCATTGTAAATAAATCTGTAGGGTCCAGAGGCAAGGCTCAGTGGATAGAGCACACTGTATCTTAAAGCACTTAATTGGCATTTGGCCAGGTGTGATTTTAATTTGGAACTAAGTCCTTTTCTTCTATAACTAAAGGACGTCTGTAAGTCCTTTTCTTCTCCGTTCATACTTACATCTACTCTCCTAAATGTCGGTCTTGTCTCATTGTAGCAATTCCCCGTCTTCTACAGAACCTGCCCATATACCCCTCTCAGGGGCACAGGATGAAATATTACCACGAGATTCAAGTTACCTCCTCTCCATGGTGGAACCAAACTGCATCCCGTGATCCCCAAGCGACAGTGTGCTTGCCCAGAAGCAAATTAGAAGGCAACAACATAACCCTATACAGCTCTTGTCAGAAGTACCCTTGAATTACCCTGGTACCTTGGAGTCTCCATATTGTCCCTATAAGCTGCTGGTGTGACAGGACCAAACATGAGAGACACCAGCTGTGAGAAGGCAAGCCACTGTCTCACCAAACCATCCAAAACTGAGACTTTGACTTCTGGGCCCTGGACAGACAAGCTATGGGATATCTGAAGGACTTCTGGGTTCACTATGCCCACAAGGACTTCTCCTTGCCACCACAGACTGCCATTGGGGGAGGGACGAAAAGAAGCCATTGGAGTTTAGCAACAACAACTTCCCAGTGCGGAGAATGGAAAGGGCCAGTATGATGCAAAATCTGCTGTGGATAAAAGTCTCTGTCTCCAGTTTCTCCTGTGGTGACTTTCTGGGAAACTCGGTCCACATGGCACTGGCCTGCTCAGCAGGGGAATGAGTCTTGGAAACCCCAGGAGCTGTCCAGGCCCTAACAGGAATTGGCCAGTCTGGCCAGACCTCCAAGGACTTACCCACAATCCCCGGGTCAGGCCAGCATTTCTGTTCTTTGCTCCACCCTCTCTGTCATCTGAAGAGGTTTTGGGTTCTGAAGCCAAATCCCTTGCCTTTCCCACAAAGGAGGCTTACAACACTTTCATACAATCACACTGGGCATGTGGGGAACCCGGACCTCAGACCACACCCCAGTGGTCAGTTTAAAATGTCAACAAGAAAGGCAAAAATGTTCACCCCAAGCATAGCAAAAGCCACTGGGGTTCTCAGAGGGCAAACCACGCCCCCTTCTAAGAAGCTGGCGGAGGCATCCACTGAGCAACATGGGGTTCTGGCTTGTCTCACAAAGGGCACACAAACTCGGCAGCTTGGGAATCCAGCCTCACCTCAGGGGATCATCCCAGCAGAGGAAGGAACAGGGGCCATATTTACACTGGATCGCCAGTGCGGTTGTAAAAACTCAGCCTCAGACAGTGGGTTGGCAGCAAATGGCTTTTCCCCCCATTAGCAGTTTGTGGACTGGGGCAGATCTCCAAACACTTTGTGGCTGTGCCGCTGAGCAAGGACCGGTTGCACCTCGGTTGCCTAACACCAACACTGACACCGTCCCCACCGCCCTCCTACAAAAGGACAAGTGTGAAGTGACTTTGGGAAAGATGAGCCAGGTTCTTCCTTGGGATGAATTATTTAGCTTAACGGACTGAACCAAAATTCTGCTGCCCCAGGAGGTGACTGGGGACTGGTGTGCCCTCCTTTATCTGAGGTTTAACACAACCTAGCAGAGCCTTTGACACCCTAGCCCTCGACAAACCCCAACAGCGGTTATCAATACCATGGGTTTGCCTCAACTAGAACATTCCAACAGTGGCTTCCCAGAGCGTTTAAGTGGTGGCCTCTGTGGTTAGCTTTCCTGTTGTTACAAGTTATACATGAGGGACAGCCAAGGAGCCACTTTGACTCCCGCCTGCCCAGGGTGACCATATCTGTGCCAATGAACCATGTTGTCATTAGCTTGGACCCCTGAGAATTATACTTCAGCATTGGGTGTCGGGCACTTACAGACAGGGACAGGGCCTTCCTGTGATCTGAGGCCGCAGAAGACTGTGGGTCACCCAGGCTCCCATGGGAGCCAAACTCAGATGGGCTAGGTATAAAAGGGACACCAAGAGTCCCCGCTTGCATCAAGTTCCCGGGACATGTCTGGAGAGTTGGGATGTAGCTGGTCTGTGCAACGCAACCTGAAAAGCAAGACTGGGAAACATCGATGGAGAATGAGACCGTGCCTCAGTGGAGCCACTCCAGTGTCACATCTGCGGCTGCTGTTGGAAGTACTCAGAAGTATTTCCTTTGGAGCTTGGAGTTCTCGATGTTTTCTGACACCCATCGTGTTCTTGTACCCCAGGCTTCTGACCCATGATAGTAATTCCCCATTGGCTTGTCAACTCTCCTGACAATCTTGTTCCCCCAAAGTTGTGAATTCAGGAGGTGCCCCAAGAGCACAGGGGATGAAGACATGTCTAAGCACTGTCTGACAGTTATTGCTGTTCTAAAAAGACCTGTAAGAACTCAAAAGCTTACTTCAGGAACGTGGGCTAAGTATGTGTCTTTACAATTAGCACTTCGATGGAGAGCAATAATTACAGAAAGCTGTAATGACCCCGACCGGATGGGCTCTTGGAACTCACAGGCTGAAGGGATATCCAGGGTTAAATGGTTAACCAACCAACCAACCCGCTTAGCTTGGTACCCAGCATCCACATTGAGCAGCTGTCTTTGTATATATAAAGAGCATTTCATTTCAGTTGGCTTACAGTGCAGAGGTTCAGTCTATTATCATCACGGCAGGAAACATGTCAGCATCCAGGCAGACATGGTGCTAGAGAGGTGGCTGAGAGTTCTACATTTTTATCCGTATGCATCAGGAAGAGACAGTGACACACTTCCCCCTACAACAGAACATACTCCAACACAGTCACACCTCCTGGGTGGTTTGGATAGGTTGGGTCCTCATAGACTCATATGTTTGAATGCTTGGTCCCAGGGAGTGGCACTATTAGGAGGTATGGCCTTACTGGAGAATTGTGTCACTATTGGTGTGTGTGTGGGGGGGGGAGGTGTCTTTGAAGTCTCCTATGCTCAAGTTATGCCCAGTCACTCAGTGTCTCCTCTGCCTGAGAGTCAAAATGTAGAACTCTCTATTCCTCCAGCACTATGTCTGCCTGCATGATGCCGTGCTTCCCACCATGACGATAATGGACTACACCTCTATAGCTGTAAGCCAGCCCCAATTAAACGTTGTCCTTTATAAGAGTTGTCATGGTCATGGTGTCCCTTCACAGCAATAAAACCCTAAGACACCTATTAATAGTGCCACTCCCTCTGGACCTGTGAGGGCTATTTTTATTTATACCTCCACAGTGGCTCACACAGCTCTAACTGCAGCTCTGGGGGAACATAAGAGCAGTGTGCTCACGTGACATATACACACACATGGATGCACGTGGATACACAATTCAAAAACAAATGTTTGAAAATTAGGAAGCATTGAGCAACTGACTATAGATGTCTATAGCAGTTCACTCCTTCTCCTCTGGGTAGCATCTGGGGGATTTGAGGGGGAGGGGTCAACCCAACACCAGCCAAAGCATAAGCAATGGTTCTATTTTGCATTTATATCATAATCTGTGCTTGAGGTTTATCTGACAGGGATGTGGGAGGAGGGGCAGACAGGCCAGCTTTGAGTGTTGCTCTCCATGCATTGCTCATCTTGCTTTTTGGGACAAGATCTCTAAGTGGCCTGAAGATCGCCAAGGACTCTAGGCTGACTGCTCAGTGCATAGCAGGAATCCTCCTGTCTCTGCCTCCCCGCCATTTCTTCTATTTTCTTACTGAGTTCTGGGATCAGACTACTTGTTCATCAAGACCCTTTGCCTTCTTAGCTGTCTCTCTAAGCCAAGCCCAACATATTTCTTTAAAAAAAAAAAAAAAAGAAAAAGAAAAAAAGGCTATCTCTTACTTATTCCTTTGTAATGTCATGCATGTAAACAATGTGTCTTGATCAAATTCACCCCAACTCCTCCCACCCTCCCTTAGGTATCCCAGTAATGCCCAGATGTCCTCCCTCTTTACAAAGGGTCGTTCTTATTCCTTAAGGAACGACTTGTCATACTTCCAGGGTTAGGGCTACAAAGAAAACACATAGGATAAAATACCGTGTGGGCCACAGGTATGCAAGCATGCTATCTGTCTGTGATTCAGTGTAACTGTGTGGTGGTTACTTCACTGGGTACAGAATAGGTGAGTGACTGTGAAGATGCCGTTCCCCAGTGGAGGACGTGAGAGGAGGAAGAAAAAGTCTCCAGTACTGGTTATCTCTAACCTGGTTAAAACCCACAGTCAGGGTTTGACAACTGATGAATCGATATAAAGGGACTCAGGAAAGAGGTGACTCTGAGTCTTTTCCTCTGCCCCACTGGCAGGATGAGCAGCCCCACCATCTCATCCCACCGCACGGTCGGGATGAGCGGCTCTTGCATCACCTGTGGAAGGTGGACATCCCACCAATCACATTCTTTGAACTTTAACATGTTACTGCTAATGTTGAGTAAACTTGTGGGAGAAGAATAAGTAGTTGCTATTTTTAAACTTAGAAATGTGGTCTCTATATGAAACAATGGCACACTAAGCTAATTATTGATTTTCCTTATATTTACCATATCTCATTTTTAAATGGCTCATATACCTTAATAATTTTGGAGGGTATTTCTCCAATATAGACAACAGGAGAAAGACTGAGGGTACAGCCCATAGTATATGGGGTACATACTCCACATATACACATGCCTGCAGAAGTCTTAACAACTAACCCCTTTGCCTCATCCAGCCTGAGAGTATGTTAAACTATGTACTGGTCAATCAAGTCAATTTGTGTGTGTGCGTGTGTGTGCATGTGTGCACGTGCACATGTGTTTGTCTTGGGTTAGTTATATAATGTGTGTGATGTATGTGCACATGTGTGTGCAGGTACATGTGCCCATACGTGCATGCAGAGATCAGGCATCAGTGTCCTGCTCTACCATACTCTGCCTCATTCACTTGAAAAAGTGTCCTTCTTGAGCATGGAGTTAGGCTGGCATCCAGAAAGCCCCAGATATCCTCCTGCCTCTGTCCTTCCCAAACTCTGGGGTTAAAAATGTTCATGCATATATTTTTGTTATTGCTGGACATCTGAACACAGGTCTTTGTGCATGTGAACCCAAGTGTTTTCACCCACGGAGTCATCTCCCAGGCTCTCAACTAAAGTTATTGCAATGTCATAACTTTTGTCAAGGTAAAGTAAATATCAGCATGTACTTAGTCTTCTTTTCTCATGATTATCTTACCATTCTCATCCAGTTGGTTAAATCATTCCACTAACAGCTTTTTAAAATAAGAAAAATCGAAAATGACTTAAGAAAATGACTACTTAAAGTAAGGAAGCTCCATCAAATGCCAAATGAACTGACTAGATTTTAATACAAAACAACAATGCATTTTCTCATAAGCTTGATTTTTAATGTATGGACTGGAAAAAATATTTATAATATTTTAATTATAAATCTCTGATTCTGTGTCAGGGCAGTTTTGTTAAAACAGTTATGTGTACAGAACAATACCTGAAAAATAATCTCAACTGTGCCCATTGCATGCATTGGGTAATTTTATCTTAAGATACTAGAGAGATAGCTCAACAGGAAGATCCTGGATACTCTTCAAAGGCCCAGATTTAAGTTCCAGCATTTGCATGGGAGCTCACACCTGTCTGTAATTTCTGTACTAGTGTACCCTACACCTTCATAGGTACCAACCACACATGTGCACACAAATGTACATGCAGGTAAATACTCATACATATAAAAGTGAATTAAAGATAATGCATTTTACTACAAACAAGAAGGTAGCTATTGTATTGGTTATTTTTCCTGCTACTTGATAAAATACCAAAGCATCTTACAGCAGAAAGGGTTTATTTTGGCTACAGTTCAAAGCTCACAGTCCATCATGGCAAAGAAATCAATGTGGTTGGTGCTTGAGTCAACTGGACTCTAGACTGGACTCACTCTAGAATTTCAGCCCAGAGAGTGGTCCTACCCTTCTTCATGGTAAGTCTTCACCTAAATTAACTGATCAGGACCATCCCTTAGAGTCATGGCCATGGCTTACCTAGGAAGTACTTCTTCACAGGTATGCCTGGTGCCTTGGCTACAAGGTGATTATGGATACCGTCAACTTGACACTCAGTATTAGGCATCACCACTGTCTTAAAGTTCACTTTTTCGGAAGTTTTTGAGGATATACCCTTTTGGGAAAGGCAACCTCATAGACAGATGGTGTAAGAAACCATCAGGAAAATGCACAGTCATTCACTAATGTCACCTCTGCTGTGCATTCACCAACTTGCTTATTGACACCTCTAATTCCATTTTATTATCCCTGAAATGTCCACAAAGACCATTATCTCACTAAATTGCCATGAAGACGTGATGAGATAAAATATCCACTGTGTTTGTCATCTACTAAGTGCTTGGTGCGTGTTCTCTTCTCTCCTGTGTTCCTACTTATTCCTAGTCCTCTTGTGTTGCTAGTAAGGCCAACAGCAGACTGGGATTAAAACCTGACTTTTACAATCCACTGCTCCTGTTCAGTAATCAGCACTAACACTACAGATGGATTTGTGATGGCTCTTCATGATTTTCAACTTGGCTACGTGTAGAACTAAAACCCCAAAATGGACAACACATCTGAGAGGGGGGGTTTGCTTAATTTGATCTAGGAAGATCTACTTCTAATCTGGATCTTTGAGGTAAGAAAACACACATTACTCTAGATCTTTAGAACTAGGGAAAAGACACTCCTTTAATCCAGGTCTTTAATCCATATCTAATCGGGGTCATGCCTTCTTCTGTAAGCCTATATAAGGACACAGAAGAAAGAAACTTTTGCTCTTTGCCTGCTCGCTCTCGCCTTGCAAGCAAACCAACTCACCAGCATTACAGCCTTCTTCTTTGGGATTCCAGAATGTACTGAAGACCAGTGGAGACATCCAGCCTCGTGGGCTGAACAACTACTGAATTCTTGGTCTTTCCATTCACAGCCAGATGTCCTTGGATTAGCTGGACCATAGCCTTAAGTCATTATAATAAACCCCCTTTATATATGTAGAGATTGATTCCATAAGGTCTGTCACTCTAGAGAACCATGGCCAATACAGGATACAAAATAAAGGGACACATGTACAGGAGAGTCTCATTCTGATGCCTTAAGGGCCATTTCAGTCTCCCTGGGTGCTGTATTCTTGGATCTTCTTTGTCCTCATGTGGGGGTCCAATGGGTTCTTTGAGGAACTGTACTTTGGTTTGTTGTTGTGACCTTACAAGTAGAAGGCAGACAGTGTTTATATCTCCCCAGTGCAGGAGTTCCTGCAGTAAGAGGAGAAACATAAACCTAATGAAGGAGACACACATCTCTTCTTTGGCATCCCATGCACTCAAGACAATGCAGTGCCTGTAGCACTAGACTGAAAGTCTGAAGACCCAGATGTGGCTTAGACACCAGTTTGGGAAGTGGCATGTTTCTGAACCTAGCTGTTACATGAGCATCATAAGCACGGCATGGTGGCAATGCAATATCATGATAAGAAAACATCTCTTAGGTTGGAAGAGACTGGAACTTTCACCAGACCCCACGGATAAGCTAAAAAAGTACTTTGAGGTCACTTGAGACTTAAGACTGCTGTCCTACTGTGTACTAAGTCTGTTTATTTAACCTGCCTTTAAGAGAACAACCAACTTTGCTTGGCTTGGAAAGTACACGTAATCAATGTCTACACTCCAAGGCAGTGCAGCGTTTTAATCTTAAGATATGTCACCTTCCTTGCCCCAATCCTAGAAATGTATGTGTTTGGATGTGTAGTGTGATGATCATAAAACACACAAAATAAGCTAAAAGCAACCTTACAAAATGACTATCCACCATAAATGCTAGAAGTAGTATTTGGTTATCCATCATAGTGTTTGTTTGTTATCTGGGCCAGCGGGGGTCAGTTGGAAATCCCTTATAAAACTCTGTTAAGGATTTCAAAGTAGCCCTCGTTCCTTCCCCATGTGATGCTTTCTGTGGTACTCAGTAAAAGAGCACACAGAGCCCATTGTTAGTGATCCTCAAGGGCAGAGAGAGACATAGGGAGAGAGAGATTCAGAAGGCGGCATTAACACAGGCACAGATTTGGACTCATACAACAGACAGAAAGGGATGCTGGAACATACACACACTCATGTACACACACACACATACACACACACACACACACACACACACACACACACACACACACACACACACACACACACAGGGGAGCTTCAAATCCGAGCTCGCCATTGATCAAATGACACTGAGAGAAGTGTTTAGATTTCATTCCTCAAAGAGACACTAACATCTTATTGGCTCCTGTGAATTGAATATGCCTGTGTTCAAATAAACACACTACCCTAGTGCTGGTGTTCAGAACCAATGGGGACATGCATGAGAGGTTGGGATTTGGAGACAGGTAGATGTTACATCATCTCTGGGACACCCCATCTTCCACACACCTTTCGTGCTTGCCTGTTGCTAACATGCCCTACTAACTTTTCTCTGCAATTAAAAGCATGCTTTTCTCTGCCTAGAGTTTTTTTTCCAACAGGCAATCACTATTGTCATCCAATCGTATTATCATTTTAGACTCTAAAGGAAATCTTTAAACTTTGCAACTAAAAATAAAATTGTGATTAGTAACAAAACTGTAAACCTGGCTATTGGGTTTTCATGTTCTTGGCACTGAAAATAAAGCATAATCCATAGTAAAGTCTATTTATTGACTTTAATATCACTGATTTAAAAATACCAGCATATTGAAAAGTATGCTGATGTGTGCGATAGATACAGCATGTGACATTCAAGAGTCTCACACCATGGCCTGGCCATTACTCCAACTCATTGTCACCTCATTATGAATGGGTCCTCAGGCAGAGGGAGAGATTCTCAGACACAGAACATTGAGAAGCTGTATTGAGACCTAAATAGGATCTTGAACATGTGAACACTGGGAGGACTGATATTTTGATTACCTATAAACCTCTCTGTATTTTGGAATTTATTTGAAGACTGCCATTCTCTTATAAAATAACACATGACACTTTTGTGTCTCTGTGATGGTAATATCTTACAGTAATTAGTTAGGACAACATTGTAGGTCACAGATTCAGGTGGTCCCAGTCCATCAAGGCAAAGAAGACCAGATGGAGTGGTCCAGTCCAGGGCAGTGGGAACATTAGACAGAGACCACTCACACAGTCGCATATAAGGAAGTAGGAAACAAGGCAGGTCTACTGAAACCTTCAAGTACCCATGGCTGGAGATTTCTTCCCCCACAGAGACTCTAATCCCTCCCATCTGGGGAACAAGTGTTCAAATGACAAGCTTGTGAAAGCACATCCGGTCAGACAGTAGCATGACACTCTTGGCCCTCAGAGACTCAGGCCATCTCACGACCCAAAACTGCATTTAACCCAGCTTCAACAGTTTTCAAAGTCATAACCGTTGCAGCATGTTTGAGAGTCCAAAGTCTCCCCTAAGACTCAAGACCAACTCAACTGTGAACACCTGTAAAATCACAAAAATTAATGTTTTTATTCCAAGCTTCAGAGTGGATAGCAAGGGAAGACCAGCTCCAAGGAAGACAGAAGCCTTTCTGGGTAAATATTAAATCCTGTCAGATCTGGAGGACTGATGGTAAGATATAAAACAGACTTGGGGAGTTTACCCCTCTGGCTCTCCAGCTGAAACACTCATTTCCTTCTTCTGGGCTATCTCCACTCACTGGCTACACGTCTGTAAGGCAGACATCTAACTTTTTCAGCATCTCTATCACCCTGGAATCTCTATTTGGCCTAGATTTCATCTTCAGAGTTTTGGGTAACTCTCCCTTAAAGAATTCTTACAGGGAAGTCAATCCTGATATACACTGTCTGGCTTTGTAAGCTTCCTTAGTACAGGCAAACTGCCAGGACCCTGTTATTTGAACATCTTGGCACAAAACAGTGCCACATGGATGACACCAAGTTTGATTACCTCTATGAACAGGATCAAAGCTCCCTTGGACCAAGGCTGCAGCAGCCCTCTTTCATGCTTTACACACACACACACACACACACACACACACACACACACACACACACACACATACACACACAAGTATGAGCATATACACATGAGCACATACATATACACAAGCACACACACACACACACTCACATACACACACAGAACACACACTCATACACACACAAGCACACACACAACAGTACACACATATACACACACACACACACACACATACACACACAAGCACACACACACACACACACACACACACACACACACACACACACACACACACTTCCCGGGGGGCATCTTAAGAGACATTCTCTTTTTAAAGAAAGGTCTTTCAAACGAATTTTCAGTTTATCATCTGGAGTTCTTGAGGGTAAAAATATCATTTAGCATGGAAATATCACCGAGCAAAGTGAAGGGCTTATTAATGATGCTGGCCTCTTTAGCACGCCACCACACGAATACGGTAATGCCTTGAATTCTCTTCTGTTATACTAGTCTATTGATTTTGAATTTAGCCTCACTTAAATGATCAAGACAAGGGTTGAATGCAGACATACCTGAATGTAACACAAATGACCTCTAGTATAGTTCTCAGTAGAGTTCTTGTTCCCATCTGAAACATCCCAGGCACAGGTTCCAGCAATCCTGAACCCCAACAACCACCACTGAACTTTGAGTATGACATCATCGTGGGGCTTCTCTAAGCCACACCTCCAACCTCACCCACATGTATCCCTCAAACCATTTCCAAAGGCCTAGGCCCAAATGGTCAAAAGTCATGTCGTGCAGAAACCTCACTTCTCACACCAGTTTCCTGCGTTCATTTCTTGGAGTCACAATGACCACAAAACTTAACCGAAGGGACTTGTTGGAAATGAGGATTATTCTAGCCACCTGTTTCAAAGGGTTTTAGTCCCTCATGGTGGTAAACGCTTCAGTCCCTGGTGGCAAGAGTGGCCTTCAAGTAACCTTCAAAGTCCTACGCCATTTCTGTCAGCCAAATATCACCTTCTAAAGGTGTCATAGCCTTCCAGATAGATGCCACAAGTTGGGTAACATGCATTCAAAGCATAAGACTAACAGAGAGCCTATTCAAACAATGGCAATATCCAAAACTATTGCCAACACTCTGAGGTATCCAGATTACTCAAAATTCCATAAAATTTGTGCACAGAGGTCAATACTCCATATTCACATATTTGGTTTGAGTACATGAAATGCCTGCATATTTTCATAGCATTCACAACCATCATAGACACGGATATAAAGGCTCTACAATTAGGCCAATGTTTTTCTTTTAATTATATCCAAATTGGATAAACAATTCATTATTTGTGAAGACAATATGAGTTGCCCTTAGGACAACGTAACAGATTTTTAAGCAGGCACAAAACATCTGGGGCCAAGTGTTCATCTTTCAAATCCACGAGTCACTTTTCCGCCTTTGAAAATGTAGGACTTGGCCTCTGCCTCATTAAATATCTAAGGTCTGTGGGTGGCATCTCACCGCCATAGCTGTGACCCCACAAGCTTGTTCTAGCTCACACAGAAGTGGTAGACTTAGCATAGAGGCATCCTTTGTAGGGCAGCATCAGTCAAACTGCTCCAGCCAGCCCAGGCAGCCAAGGTCAGAGTCCCGGGGGCCCTCCACACAGGATACGCATCTTGTTACAGAATTCCTCTATGCCTCATCGCTGTCTCCCTAACGACCAGTTAAGTGGGCTCCCCCGAGGATGCTTGAGTCAGCGCCAGTTTGAGAACGGCTGCGGAAACATCCTCTTTTACTGGAAATGATTTTCGCCAGACTGCCCTGTGCCATATTTAGACTCCTGGCTTAGTAACACCCAACAGAAGGGGCTAAGTTTGCAGGACAGGAGACTCTGGGCTGTGAGAAAAGAGCTTGCTGTTGTCTGGACCGAGTGACCACAGGGGACAGAGCTGGCAAGTCTGGGGTGGTCTGTGACTCAAGGGACAGAAATATTCCATTTTTTTTCTGGCAGTACAGACACAGAGAAGACCTGGCTGAGTCTCCCCAGACTGTTTGTCCCCAAGTTAGAGATCAGATGGGAGGTAGCAACCCAAGTGTCTCCCATGTCTGTGTGAAAATAGGACCCGAATCCAAGGACTTGGAGCTATTCTGTGGCATGACAGGGGACCCCAGCTGGCAATAATATATGTCCTCTAACTGACAAGAAGGGAAAGTTTTGACTGTCTCTTTATAGGTGATAAGAATTGGAGGTGGCTATCACTATATAGTTTGTAATAGCCCTGAAACAACACGTTTCAACTCACAAACATACATTACAAGACGACATTAAAATATCTAAAATTCTGCTCAACTGCAAGGCCACTAAATTTCAGGGTGTTAAGATGTATTTATACATACTATGACAACACAAAAAATAATGTTCTGGGACTGAGTGGGAAGCCCTTGGAGGGCTGTCAGGAACAACCTTCTTCTATTGCTCCCTGGCCTCTCTGTCCTCAGCTTCTCCCTACCCCTGCCATATTGAAGCATCAACAGCATAGCTCCCATATTCCCACAGGAATCTAATTTTCTATGGAGACATAAATATGTCTACATAGGTCCATGACGCCTGCTACTGTTTTCTACCAAAAGAATCATATCACATACAAAGGTTCCCTGCAGTTTGCTCTCCTAGCCCAGAAGGATTTAGAAAACTTCTCCCATATCAACCCAACAGGGTCCCACCGGGTCCCTTTAACATTTCTACCCCACTGTTGCCACATCTTAGGAAATACCATTGCAAGAACCCAGTAGGGGACCAAAATGATGAATGGCACCAAATTCCAGTCCCAAGTAGGAACCTGCATCCTAGGGTGTGTAAATTCGTAACATTTTTGGCAATTTCACTAATGCTAGTTGAAAGTTCCTGAAACCCAGTCCTGCTGTGTCTCTACAACACCTTACATAATTAACTAATTAATGAAAATGATGAATGTACACCCACATCCCAACTGCATTTTCTTTAGCAAAAGAAGAAGTTAAATTCTCCTTTGAGCCATAATACAAACATATATATACATGTGTGTGTGTGTGTGTGTGTGTATGTATATATATATATATATATATATATATATATATATAATTTCTAGTGTGAGGAGATGGCTCTTTCATAATGTGAATTGTAATATCATTCAGGTGCGATCACTGACGGTCATAGACCAGGGGAAAGCTGGTGTAGGAGACGGTGTTTGTCAAAGTCCTCAAGAGAAGAAAGCCCACCAGGTCCTTAGGTCCAGCTGGGGCTGTAATGGAGATAGATAACATAGGAAACTTCTGTGGGTTTCACCAAAGACATGGGCATGTCGGGTTCGCAGAGGTGAGCTCAGCATTGCCTAGTTTGGAAGGACTGTGAGACTGAGGAGTTTCCACAACTACCTGAGGTGAGTGGGAACTGGAGGAGAGCCTTGCATAGAACAATCCAGAGAAGGAACCAACCTAGATGGCTTGGCTTTGGAGTCGGTAGGTCTGCCTAAGAACGATGTTAATAGATATGATTAGTTTCTCTTCTCTGTGAATTAGCTTACCATAGAAGGGCAGTCCCTCTCAGCCAGCCATGGCAGCCCCAGATGTCCCCAAAGCAGTTAAGTAACAAAACACAGTCTGTCTTATGTGCACATTCAAGCTGCGCTTGGCAAACGATGGCACGTGACTCAGGATCATTATGGCTCTGCCTCCAGCTTGGATTCACAGCCCACAGTCAGGGTTCTTAACACAGGGCCTGGAACCCTTGGAGACACAGAGAAGGTTGTCCCACGAGGAGCTGGGAAGGACTAGAGATGGGCTCAGGGGCTGATGACACAGCACCATGACGACCTTCCTGTTCAGCTACGCTCACAGCAGTGACTAAAAGAGACGTCATGATCCTTTCCTTAATGGGGGGAATAGTGTTATAGGATGAGCGTTGGAAAGAACTATGAAGACTCTGCAATTTTGTCATCCTACCCGAAAGCTAACACATCGACTGGCCACTATTTCGTGGATATGGACAGAAATCAAGAGGCTCCTGATTTTACCACAGTGCAAGCACTGCACTGTGTACATGCGCACACACACACACACACACACACACACACACACACACACACACACACACACACACAAACCCTCAGAGAGGTTTTACCTGGGCGTCTCACCCATCTGCAGCTCTACTCTCCAAGGTCTCGGCTACCTGTGGTAACTTTAGTGCAATGTATTGAATGGGAAAATATGTAGCCCAGAACAAAAGAGGTCCTAAGTCACTTCAACTACAACTTATACCATATAATACTCTTATTCTTGTCACAAATTATCCTTAATTTTTTTTTACTGTGCCGAATTTATAAGTTGAGCCTTAGGTCAGGCATGTAAAAAGGAGGGCAGAGTATACACAGAGTTCCTTACCACCTCCAGCTTCAGGCTCTATGAAACCAGTGGGAATATGGAACGAATCCCTTCAGGATAAGTACGGAGTCATGAAGACATCTGACAGAGATGTGCTGTGCTGACCCTCATGGGCAGCCTCCTCCATGAAGTTCTCCCCATATAATAGGTATTTTCTGCTCACTGTCAAATTTTAAAAATATAAAAAATGGAATTTTAAATTTTGAGTTTTTATTTTCGGAACTCATATTTATGATATAGGGAAGTATTTAATAATGTGGAATGTGGTAACTTCCTGTGTCACTTGTGCATTCTGGGAAACAATAGCTTATTTAAGTTGTTTTTATGTTTTCTATCAATATGACCTCACCTAAACACAGTTGGGGTTTGCATTGACTCATCCCTTTGAAAAACATCACTTTAGGGTCCGTCCCTTCTAACATTTCCTAAGGAGAAAAGTAGGATTCTCCCAAGAGCAGCAAGTAAGGTAAGTGCTGCCAACCTTTGAACAGGTAAGATTGTTTCCACAGGGACACCAGAGAGACTCCTGCACCAACCCTACTCCCCACAATATGCAAAGCAAAACATTATTGCCCCCCTTTCAATTTCTTGGTATTCTGAGATGAGGGCTCACTATGTATCCCAACCTTATGGGATAGCCTTGAACTCATGACTCTACCATCTCAACCTCCCACATGCACCTCAATAGCCAACCTTATATTATTATAACTTCCAAGCATGGGACATCTGAGTATCCCCAGCTCCCATACCTATGGGCCGTTCAGACTCAAATCCTGTCCTCAGTCCCATGCCCAATCCCACCTCAAGTTCAAAGACTTATTTAGCAGTCACTTAGTAGACTACATTGAGTGCTGTTACAGGCCAAATCATGTCTCACTCCATCCTACTATACATGAAACCTTAGTACAACCACCCCCAGTACTAGAGAAAGCATGAAACCTTTTTAAAAAGAAAAAAAAAATCAAGAGTATTGTAAACATAACTAATCATATTACAATGAGGCCATTAGAGTGAGCCAACATGTTTGATTTTCTTATGAAAAAGAGATTGGGAGAGAGTTATGCTGGAAGGATGCCAAATGAGCAGCCAGGCAGACAACGGGATAACCCATCTATCCATCAGGGGAGCTGGTGGTTACCAGCAATCCAGGAAGAGCCATGAGAGAGGCCTGAAGCAGATGCTGGGCCGACAGAGTCCAAGATTCCCAACTTTGTTAATGTCGTGACCCCTGACCTCCATCTCTAGCACTTCAGAACACACAGGTCTCATCTCAGCCCCCTAGTTTATGATGAGCACAGTAATGTGTGTCTTGATACCCCACTGGAAGAATGATATGGGAAGTATCATTGTCACTTGGAGCCCAGATAAATCAAGACAACACTAGAGAAATGTTACAAAGATGTAGTATGGCCAGTTCTTAAAGCATTCTGTTCCCCCATCCACAGGGCCATGGGAGGCTATGCAGTACCTCTTACCTCTGTCCAAATATCTATATATTATAAATCAAATTAAACCCAAAAATAGGTCCTAACTTTTTATCTTGTAACCAGACCTTTATAAGAACAAGAAATGTGAGTAACTCAGGATTTGTAAGACCATATGCCAGCAAACTAGGATGATACTACTAGGTATGCCTGATGTTCATACAACTGGACCAGAATAAAATAATAATAAAAAAACCAAACTACATATTCATTCCATGGAAATTACTTTTACTTTCATTTCAAATAACCCTATAACCAAAAGGATCATAGGATTCTTTTAACGTGAGTGTCAGCTGAATTGAGGCAGGGTTTTTATTTATTTCAGCATCAAAGATCAGTTTCCCTGTTCAATTGTTAGGGAATGACATCATCGATGTCAGGTTTAAACTATATTGAAACTTGAAAGGAATGTATGATTTTTACATCCTCTGTAGTGCTGGACTATAGTAGAAAGATTTTGTTTAAATTTGGTTTTGTCATGGAATGTCTTGGCTTTTCCATCTATGGTGATTGAGAATGGGCTGGGTATAATAGTCTGGACTGGCAACTGTGGTCTCTTGTGGTCTGCAAGACATCTATCTGTCCAGGATCTTCTGGCTCTTAGAGTCTCTGTTCAGAAGTCACGTATAATCCGATAGGTCTGCCTTCATATGTTATTTAGCCTTTTTTTCCTTACAGATTTTAACGTTCTTTTCTTTGTTCTTTACATTTAGTGTTTTGATAATAATGTGGCAAGAGGATTTCTTTTCTGGTCTAATCTATTTGGTGTTCTATAGCATTCTTGGACATTTATAGCCATCTCTTTCTTTAGTTAGTGAAGTTTTCTTCTATGATTTTTGTTGAAGATATTTTCTGGCCCTTTAAATCAGAAATCTTCACCATCTTCTATTCCTATTATTAAGTTTGGTCTTTTCATTCTGTCCCAAATTTCCTAGATGTTTTGAGTTAGTAAGTTTTTACATTTGATGTTTTCTTTGACAGATGTATTAGTCTCTTCAATGATATCTTCTACACCTGAGATTCTCTCTATCACTTGTATTCTGTTGCCATTAATGGATACAATAAGATTGAAATAAGCCCTTGCATTCTATCAGATTGCCATGGATTAAAGATGGACTTCAACAACAGCAGAAAACCCACATGCTCATGGAAACTGAGCAACTCTCTTGTCAATGATCACTTAAGTCAGGGAAGAAATAAAGAAATTAAAGACCTTTTAGAATTCAATGCAAATGAAGGCACAATATACCAACACTTAAGGGACACAATGAAAGCAGTGCTAAGAGGAAAGTGTATAGCACTAAGTGCCTCCATAAAGAAATTTGAGAGATCCTATACTAGCAACTTAAAAGCACAATTGAAAGCTCTAGAACCAAAAGATCCAAACACACCCAAGAGAAGTAAACAAATATAGTCAAATTCAGGGCTGAAATTAATCAGAAGCAAAGCGAACAATACAAAGAATCAATAAAACCAAGAGCTGGTTCTTTGAAAATAACAACAAGATATACAAACCTTTAGCCAAACTAACTAAAAGGCACAGAGACAATATCCAAATTAACAAAATCAGAAATGAAAAGGGAGACATAACAGCAGAAATACCATTAGGTCTTACTTCAAAAACCTATATTTAAGCAAACTAGAAAATCTAAACAAAATAGGTGATTTTCTAAACAAATATCTTGTACAAAAGTTAAAATCAAGATCAGGTAAATGATCTAAACAGTCTCATAACCCCAAGGAAATAGAAGTTAACATTAAAAATCTTCCAATCAAAAACAGCCCAGGGCCAGATGGTTTTAGCGCAAAATTCCACCAGGCTTTCAAAGAAGAGCTAAAACCAATACTCCTCAAACTATTCTTAAAAAAAAAAAAATTACATAATTAATTTTATGAGGCCACAGTTACCCTGATACCTAACCAAAGGCCTTTGACAAAATCAAAATTCCCCATCATGTGAAAAGTCTTGGAGAGATCAGGGATTCAAGGCACCCACCTAAACATAATATAAGCAATATACAGTGAGCCAGCCAATAGCCAACATCAAATTAAACGGAGAGACTTGAAGCTTCCTGCTCTCTCCCTGTCTATTCAATATAGTATCTGAAATTCTAGCTAGAGCAATAAAACAACAGAAGGAGATCAAGGGATATAAATTGGAAAGGAAGAAGTCAAGTTATCATCACTATTTGCAGATGATATGATAGAATACATAAGCAACCCACAAAATTCTACCAGAGAACTTCTACAGCTGATAAAGGACTTCAGCTAAGTGGCTGGATATCGCTTGGAATGTAAATAAATAAAATAATTTTTAAAAATTAACTCAAAAAAATAGTAACCCTCTTTTATACAAATGATAAACAGGCTGGGAAAGAAGTCAGGGGAACAACGCCCTTCGTGATAGCCACAAACAATAGAAACGACCTAGACGTGACTCTAGCCAAACAAGTGAAAGATCTGTAGAGCAAGAACTTCAAGTCCCTGAAGAGAGAAACTGAAGAAGACCTCAGAGATGGGAAGATCTCCCATGCTCACGGATCAGTAGAACTAACAAAGTGAAAATGGCCGTCTTACCAAAAGCAATCTGCAGAATCAATGCAATACCCATCAAAATTCCGACACATTGTTTTATAGACCTTGAAAGAGCAATTCCCAACTATATTTGGAAAAACAAAAACCCAGGAAAGTCAAAACAAACCCGAACAATAAAAGAATGGCTGGAGGAGTCACCATCCCTGACCTCAAACTGTACTACAGAGCAATGGTGATTTAAAAGAAACCCCATGGTGTTGGTATAGAAGTGGACAGGTTGATCAATTAAATAGAATCAAAGACAGAAATAAACCCGCATACCTGCAGATAACTTGATTTTTGACAAAGAAGCCAAAACCATACAACGGAAAGAAAGAAAGCCCAATCCCAAAAGGACAGGTATAGTATGTCCTCACTGATAAGTGGATATCAGTCAAAGATTAATACAGACCCAAAGAAATTAAACAAGAAGGAAGGCCCAAGTGAGGATGCTTCAATCCCACTTAGAAGGGAGAATAAAATAGTCATGGGAGGCAGAGGGAAGGGAGGAACCTAGGTGGGAGAGGAGGGGGTAGGGGAATGGGGCAGGATCAGGCATGAGGAGAGGCAGGAGAGGGGCCCAGAGGGCCAGGGGAGAATGAATGGAAATCTGCAGCTGCTGGGACTGGGGAGTGGGTGAATCTCTAGAAAGCCCCAGAGACCTGGGATGAGGGAATCTCCCAGGAGTCAGTGCAGGTGACTGTAGCGGAAATACCCAACAGTGGGATATGGAACCTCAAGAGACCACCCCCAATAGCCATGCAGGCCCCCTAGCGGAGGGATGGGGACCCACCTACAAAATTTCGACCCGAAATTGGTTCTGTCGAAAAGACATGCAGGTACAAAGGTGGAGTAGAGACTGAAGGAATGGCTGACCAGTGGCCAATCCAACTTGATGTCCATCCCGCGGGCAGGTCCCAATCCTTGACACTATTATTGATGTTATGTTGTATTTGCAGACAAGAGGCTAGCATGGCTGTCTTCTGAGAGGCTCCACCCAACAGCCAACTGAGACAGACAGACGCAGATACCCACAGCCAAACATCGGACAGAGGTCAAGGACCCCTGTGGGAGAGTTAGGAGAAGGATTGAAGGCCCTTTAGGAGATGGAAACTCTACAGGAAGACCAACAGTGTCAACTAACCTGGACCCCTGGGAGTTCCCAGAGACTGAGCCACCAACCAAAGAGCTATACATACTGGTCTGAGGGCCCCAGCACCTAGGCAACAGAGGGCTGTCTTGTCTGGCCTCAGTGGGAGAGGACGATCCTAATCCTGCAGAGACTCGATGCACCCATGGTGGGGGAGAGGGGAGGTGGGGGGGGTAGTGACACCATCTCAGAGGTGAAGGGGAAAGGGAAGCGGAACCATCTAAGAGGGGAGGGGAGACAGGAGAGGAAGCGTATGAGAGCTGACCAGAAGTGGGGGTAGCATTTGGAATGTAAATACATAAACAAACTTTTAAAAGAAAGAAAGAAGATAATGTACCATTCAAAACTATATTGCTGCCTAGAAATCTAGTAATAAAATGGGCAAACCATTCACTTATCTTTCCCCATCTCTCTTATACTAGGTCCCTCTCCAACAGCAAGAATAGCAAGTTGTAGAATTAAGAGATAAATTACAGCACATTTGAGACACACATAGTCTAAATATGTGTGTGTGTGTGTGTGTGTGTGTGTGGGGGGGTGTGTCTGTGGGGTGTGTGTGTGTGTGTGTGTGTGTGTGTGTGTGTGTGGTGTGGGGTGGGTGGGTGTGTGCATGTGTGTATCTCTATGTGTCTGTGTGGTGTGTGTGTCTCTGTGTATGTATGTGTGTGTCTGTGGTGTGTGTGTGTGTGTGTGTGTGTTGTGGGGATGGATGGGTGTATGCATGTGTGTGTCTCTGTGTGTGTCTGTGTCTGTGTGCATATGTGTGTGTGTGTGTGTGTGTGGTGTATGTGTTTGTGCTGTGTGTCTCTGTGTGTATGCATGTTTATGTCTGTGTCTTTGGGGTGTGTGTGTGTGTGTGTGTGTGTGCCTGTCTGTCTGTCTGTATGTATGTCTGGCGGCAGGGTAGAACTGAGGGGTATGTCAGGTGTCCACTTGTATCAGTCTCAACCGCACTGAGACGGGAGCTGTTGCTGAACCTGGAGCTATGGTGAGGACCAGCAAGCCTCAAGGAGCCTCCTGTTGCTAACAGCGCTGTCTGATCTTACAGGACTACGCAGCCATGCCCAGCTTTTCCCTCGGCCTCACATATTCAAGCTCAGCTCTCGTGCTTACACTGTGTACACTTGTACACAGCAAGCGCTTGTACCGGCTGAGCGACCTCCCAGTTCGGCATGCTCTCCTTCCAACCCCGCTCTTGTTCACATTTTGTCTCATCCCTAAGACCCTCTCAGGCACGAACTGTGCTCCCAGCACCGTAACAGGCCAGGAAGAGAAGAGACTTCAGAGAAGGAGAGAAGGGACCAGAACCTGGGCTGTCGGCTTTCAACAAGACAAACCCTTCTCAGACAGCAAGGAGCTGCACCAGGAGTGACATCTGGGGAGACTGGACTCTTCACAGGGAAGCAACTTCCACAGTTGCCTTAAGGCTGGGCAAGGTCAGAAAGAGAGAGAGGGATGGTGTCTCAGCTGACAACTTGAAAAAGCATTACAAAGCAAAATCCTTATCTTGGAGGCCATATTTGAGAAGTCCTTCTTAAAGCCATCCCTTTAGTCCTTTAGCTATAGAGAAGTTGGCCGGTTTGATTAGAATGGACCAGGACAATACTGCAAAGGAATCCAGCTGTGCCGTGGAAGGAGACAGGTGTGGGGCTGCCCGCTCCACTTCCACCCACTCGGGAAGGACCCACTGTGTGCACTTCCAGGCAGGGGAGCTCAGCGGGGCCTCTCCTGCAGGGCGCAGGTGGCACTGTGCCTGGGGCTATTAAGCTGGAAATGCAAACCACTTTTTGTGGTTCAAATCATCTCAAGGAGAGAGTTTCCTGGAAGTTTTAAGTCCTGTTTCTCATATCACCTCCATCTAAATTGATGATTTCTGTGACCTTTTCGTCTAATTACACCAGTATTTTGTACCTATTTTTATTAAATGGTTCCATTACACAAGCCATTATGAGATAGCTCTTTCTTTGCCGCTCACCTAATGAGCCCACTCCTGATCCCTTCCCATGCTCACCCCAGGAAAGATGGTCTTAATAATGCCACGCTTTCTAAGATTGATCTAATATCTTCATGAAAAATTTCGCTAACAATTACACGAAGTAATCAGACATCCAGGTCCTACCCACAGCGTAGCACTGGAGAATTACAGAGGAGGAATTAGCAGCATGGGAAAAGGACCAGGCAGAGGGTAAGAAGAGACCAGAGGAAGCTCCTGCATGCCACCTGCCACTAAGAGATGTCACCATGGACAGCCCACATCAGACCGCACGTCGCTCGCTCGCTTTGAATCGCAGAAGACTCACAAAGCAGCGGCCTCGTAATGTAATTTGTCAGTCTCGCTGGGCCTTGTGAAAGGTAGAAATACGGTCAACAAACAGGCTAAGGAGATTCAGACTTCCCTGCGCTGGACTCTGGCCGTGCTGATTTGCATATTAATATCCGACATGCTGCCCCTGGGACCTGAGCTACTCACTTGCTGTGTGACACCCCGTGTTACTGTTTTCATTCTCCTCTCTCCTGTCCAATACTTGCTAATCCCCCAGTCAACATGAAACACTGGTGGTATTCGTGGCAGTCATTTAGAAGTTGCTAAGGCCAGTAACAGCACAGCACTCAACAGCTGCGACAGTTCCATGACAGCAACCATTGCTAAGCACAAGGCAGGGACCCGCCTAGAAAAGTCAACCCGCCATGGTACCTAGGATCCTAAAGGCAGGGCTGCCGTTAACTAAGATGCCTCACAGAGGCAGCGGGCCAGTGCTCGCGTGCGTGGGCCTCGTTAATTGCAGCTCTATTGTTAATTTCATTAGCATTTGCATTATCATTAGGTTTTAATTACCACAGCGAGGCCACCAAAGACTAATATCTCCCTCTGACAGTGTCAACTCCCTGGGCGCATCTTGTGGTTGCTGAGTGAACACTGCTCAATGTTTTATTGCTTTTGACAAACAGAAGCCAGCATGGGCTCCCGGATCCTGACAGGACCAGGCCCGTACAGTGTAGAGAGGCTGAAGCCAAAACATTCCCCCAAACCAGAGGAGAGAACTAGCAGTCGTAAACCGAAGACAAACATGGCGGCGGGACGCAGGGTCACTCTGAGCTCCACTTCGGCCATCTTTGCTCTTGTATAACGCAGCCTTCGGGTGGAGCGGTATTTCCCAAGGCCTCCCCTGCTAATGTGTGATATTTGAAAGGAAGAAGATCAGTAGAGAGTTAGGTGTAGGAGACACTGAACTAAGTAACAACTCGGACCCCATTACAGACCTTCTCAGGGCGCTCGAGGGCTGTCCTAAAGAGTGATTGTCTGAGAGGGGATGGAGTTTGCACTCTGTCTTAAAAGACCCCTAAAATGCTTTCCCTACTGGTAATTCCAGCTGGGCTCATCACTGGCGGGTGCCTCCAGCCACACTCCAATCGGCTCCTTCCCTGCTCACTGGACATCAACCTCTCTTCTCTTAATAGCCAGTGATGTGTTTATAAAAAGATGAAGAGGGGTAGGATTACGTTCTATGGAGGTGTGGCGGAAGGGGTGTCTCTGTGGGCCCAGGCTGAGGCATCCCTTCCCTCTGAGGGACCAGTCACATGAAGGTGTAGTATAGAATAGAGTTTATTCAAGGCATGGGGAGCGGAGTTAAGAGGATAGTAGGGGAAGAGCGAGATGGAGGGAGGGGGAGAGTGGGGAGGGAGAGAGAAGAGGAGGAGGAGGAAGAGGTGGAGGAAGATGAGGATGAAGAGGAGGAGGAGGTAGGGGCTGGGGATTTAGCTCAGCGGTAGAGCGCTTACCTAGGAAGCGCAAGGCCCTGGGTTCGGTCCCCAGCTCCGAAAAAAAGAACCAAAAAAAAAAAAAAAAGAGGAGGAGGAGGAAGGGGAGGAGGAGGAAGGGGAGGAGGAGGAGGAGAGGAGAGGCCAGCCATGAGCATGTGAAGAGAAGGGGGGAAGGGAATGTGGAGAGAGGGAATAAAGGGGAAAGAGGGTAAGAGCAAGGGAGCAAGAGACAAGCAAAAGAGCAAGAGAGGGAGGAGGGGACGAGCAGCCCTTTTTATAGTGAGTCAGGCACACCTGGCTGTTGCCAGGTAACTGTGGGGCGGAGCTTAGACAGAATGCTAACAACCAGTCTCTCTTTCTAGAGCCATGTGTCCTTGGTGCAACTCACTGGGAATTGCAGCAGGTGTCCCAGGACTCAGATCCACGTTTATAAAAAGACCAGTTCAAACCTCTGCGTTCATTTTCGCTCAGGGGAATGTCACATGGCTCACGGTGGCAAGCCTGTGCTCTCATCAGTGCTAAACCAAACTGTTCTCTAGGAACCCATTCTATAAATGGGTACCTGGTTACACGTGCATGGTCTAAAACTGCCTCATGGATGCCGGGGCACAAACGCAAACTCTAAAGCTGACCCAAAGTCTGTGATGGTGTGTCCGCATTGTCGATTTGATGGGATTTAGAATCATCATGGAAACACATCTTTTGCTGTACACATGAAAAGGTTTCCAGGGAGGTCTGCTAAGGAGGTAGGACCTACCCTGAATGCAGGCAACACCATCCATGGGCTGTGGTTCCAGACTGAATCAAGAGGAGAAAGTGAACTGAGAACCAGCGTCAAGTCTCTCTGCTCTAGGATAGCTGGAGCCATGTGACTTCTTGCCCGTGCAGCCATGACTGCTGCACCAAGATAGATTGTGAGCCAGAATAAATCCTTCCTTCCTTCCCTCAGTAGTTCTTTATGGGTCTCTTGGCTACAGCAATGAACAGAACAATTGACGTAAGATCCAAACTGACCCACGTCTAAACATGTAGCTAAGACGCTCATGAAATCCAGGCTTGGCTCAGCCCCTTCAAGGTAAGCAAGGTCAGAAAGTGAATGCTTCTTCTCTGCTAGGGGCAGGCCCGAGTCACCCCTGAACTCTAGCAGTCACCACACAGATAAGGAGAGGACGGGAAGAATGACGTATGAGCAGCGCATCTCAGAGAGCGGCAGGAGAACGTGCTGTGGGGTACAGGAGCCGGTGGCTTTTGCAGGACTTTTAGAAGAAATTTGGCTCTCTTTTAAGATTAGACATGGAAGGCAGTTCACGGTTCCATCATAAATGTGGCCGCCACCCACAGTGAATGTTGACAGGATGAAGTCAAGTGGGGAAATATCTGGGGAGAAAGCTTTCCTTCGGGGTGACCTAATAACAGCGGATGTGACTGCTGGCCTTGACTGCCGTTGCACTCGGGGGCACTCCAGTCCACCGTGGGACCAGTGAAAACCGGAACTGGTGTTGGGTGTGAGCATGGAGCTATTTATCGCCAATTTGCACAAATAAGCGTGGAGTTTGCAAGTCACGTGCTGGGAAAATTGACTTTGCCACAAGATCCAAGCTCAAGGGGGCTCTCTAAGCATTAGGATTGCCAGTCTTGTTTGTTTGTTTTGATTTGGTTTGGTCTGAGTTGGTTTTTGTTTTGTTTTGTTTTATTTTGTTTTGTTTTGAAAGAGTTTAGGTTGCTCAAGCCAAAGAGAGCCGTGAATTCCTAGTTTCCCAGCCTCCATCTCCCAAGTACCTGCGTTATAGACATTCATCACCTCATCACCTTATATCTGGATTTTAATTTAATTTATTTTATTTTATTAGTTTTGTAGAGACAGGGTTATATAAGGTAAGCTGGCCTTATCCTCCTGCCTCTACCCACTGAGTTCTGGGATTACGGGCACGTAGCATCGTGCCCAGTCTGTGCCATGTGAAGAACCGAGCCCAGGGTCTCCGAGTGGCAGGCGGGCTGGACACGCTACCAAAGGAGCTACATTTCTAATCTTTGTCGTCACTGCATTTTAAGGAAGCTTCAGTTCTCTGCAGCTTTGTCTTTCACTTAATGCCCCTCTACTTCAGATGACAATGACAGTAATGTTTTAATTGTAAAACATCTTAAGAGCCCATGTGCAATCTAGCTTGGAGCTTCATGTATTCTCTCTCTCTCTCTCTCTCTCTCTCTCTCTCTCTCTCTCTCTCTCTCTCTCTCTCTCTCTCTCTCTCACACACACACACACACACACACACACACACTGAACACGGACTACCCCAGGAACAGAAGCACACTGTACAGACAAGTACACAGACTTCCCACACACATCCACGCAGTCGGTGGGCTCATTTGTGATGGGCTCGTAGCTCGGTGGTAACGTAAGAGCTGGAAAGGGGTTGTATTTGCACATGTGCACCTCTCCGCGGTAGGACCAGCCATCACGCCCTGCTCTCCCCATGTGATTCTGCAACTCTAAATCTGGCCCTTAGAACTGGCTTGAGGTGTCGGTAGCCGCACCTCTGGAAAGAGCCTTTTGTCAGGGCCTGGAGGCATCTGGACTCACTTCTCTGAAAGCACACTCCTCTCCACACTGGAAAGTTTTACATTCTCCCTGGAGAAAAGCAGCCTGGTTAACCCTCCAAACGTATTGTTATTTATTATTTTATTGAGCAATAAACTAAAGTGTGATTGAGTCACCAATGACTCTAAGATATTGTTAAGCCGGGAATCACATGATCATCCTCGCCTGACTGGCTGAGAACTGACCGATTCAAAGACTGTAGAGGACAAGTGATACCAGGAGCTAGAATATCTCACACGAACTCTCACCAATTAATGTCAACAAAACCCTGTGAAATGTATTGTTGCCCAGCCCCTGGAAATGGTAGACCTATGCTTCCCCTGCGCCTGCGGGGCAGAGTTATTAGATGAGAACCAGAGCTTGTTAATGTGGAGCTCTACACTTTAAACAGATCGGGCAGAGCCCAGTCCAGGAGACCTGCAGAGGCAGCCCAGAGAGAAGAGACAGGGGCAAAAGAGGGCACTGCTGGCCTGTGACAGCGTCACTAGTTGTATACAGGTGACACTTCATAAATACCACTTCAGAAGCCCTGTGAAAAGTGGAGACAATGTATCTGACTTATATTGTGCTTTAAAGGAATCATTGTATTTTGTTGAAAGGTTTGAGACTCCGATTTCAGGTTCACAGACTTCTACCTGTCTCTTTTGAGAACAATCTGGGCTGCCTCACGGGCAGACACCCTGGGACCAAGCTAAGAGTGGTCGTGGAATCCAACTCTCCCTAACGTCATCTGAACCCACCCAACGGTAAACGTTCTTCAGTGGCCAACCATCACCCATGTGGATGGGACACGGGTGGCTTCTAAGAAGACTCATTCCTCAAAGCCCAACGATGTTCCTCCTTTTCTAAGTAAAGAAGATGGGTATGGAAGATGGGCCATGGCTCAGAGGGCTTCATGGACACAGACTTGTTCCCAGTGGACAGCAGAAGAAGAGGGGGGTTGGTTAGAGCAAGATCAAGTTGAAAAGAACTTGGAGGAAGTGAGCCAAGCAATTCAAAAGACACAATCAGGAATTTTCAAAGAGACCATTCTCCCAGCCACATCTAATTCTGGTTCATTCAAGCCCGCATTGACTCATGCATAGAACTCAGGGCACCCTATCAAAAGTCTACTGAAACAAGACGAAAGCACCAGAATATCGGCACAAAAGCGAGCCAGCCTGTGGAACACACCTTCTCGTTTACGACGATCTCGGTTGTCGATGAAGCTACTGGCATTTGTTCTTGCATACTCTGACAGTGGGATAAATCATTCACTCCGTCGATATATCCCGGGCACAGCTCAAGGCTGCTGGGTAGTCATTATTTCTTGGTTCTACTTTTAATAGTGGCCAATGACAGGAAAAAGATCTGGAAGCTAATGGGGGAGAATAGAGGAGTGAAAACGGCCTGTCTTAAGGAAAGCAGGCAGCTGACCAGGTGGGTGATGGCCCTCTGAGGTACTTTCTTCACACCACAGACCACAGAAGAAGTCGAGACCCACACGTGATGGCCAACCATGGATTTTCAGTGATAACAAAGACAGATGTTAGATTGATTTCTGTAGAACATTAGATGCTGGTCATCCTTAGCTTGTCATGATAAGAGACTCCTTGGATGCAGGGGGCGTGGCACTGAGCACAGGGAGGATAATGTGAAGAGGGTGGGATGATCGTGAGAAGACTGGTGAGAGAAAAATCTAGGAAGGCACGTGAGGAGGACGGCAGGGCCAGCAGGCTGGAGTGGCTCCTGGGAGGAGCTCAGGCGAGCAAGGAAGACCCTGGCAAGAATGTATCAAGTGGCAGAGACATCCCCATGCTCTCCCAGGCTCCCAGGCCTTTTTTAGCTGCCTTTTTCCTTTGCTTATTTAGATGTTGCCATTTACTCTTGTTGCCCTTGGCACCCTAATCCATAATTATTGTCAGCTAAGCTGAGACCAGCTGCTAAGCTACTCACCAATGCAGGCTCCGCAGCATCGATCCTGGCAGAGGTGCACTGGTCCTTGGTGAGGGTGGCTCCCTCTTGAAGAAAGGACTCTGCCTAAGTTGAAGATCCTGGCCTGGAGGAATCACACCTCGTGCATGTGCCTGTGCAGGCAACCAGACATCAGGAGGGTGGGGCTGGGGACATTCTTGTACATTTGACACGTCCCAGGCTACGCTCCCTAACCCGGTCCTCTCAGTGATGTCTCCAGTCTTCTTCGTTCCTCTGCCTTTTACCCACTAACAATCACTTGGATCCTAGAAAACAGAAAAAGGAGAGTAGAGATCAGGCCGGTCCAGGAGCCAGTGTCACCCACCACTAAGGTGGCAGAGCTGGGTTCAGCAGCCATGTGGAGAGCGAGGCACACCCATGAGGATGGGCCAATGGTCAGAGAACCGCAGGTAAGAAAGGGCAAAGGAGGGGATGGAGTACACGGCCAAGAGCTAAAGGCACAAATCGTGTTGGATGTGCTGCGAGGGGTCCTTCTCCTCCTCCTCGATTTGTCTCTCCTCGGAGCAGCTTTGGCAACTGTCCCCAAGACAAGAGGGAGCCTCTCCAAGGCCACTCTGCAAATTCATGAGGCTAGGGAGCCACCCAAGCTGGGCATATGCATGACTATTACAGGAAGAGGGAGCCGTCTGAACTCTCTCTCACCATTGGAAGGGGAGACAACAGAGACGCAGGACAGGACAGGAGAGACGAATGGGGTGGGGGAAATTTTCTAATCTTCATAAAATCTGTTGCCTTTTCCAGTAAGTGAGGAGGTGACCGATTGTGTCTGGTCCTGGTTTCATGTCGTCAACTGGAGCGAGGAGGCCGCGAGAGAGAACGATTAGGAGACGAAGACCTGTGTTTACTCTGCCTTTCCCGGGGCTCACCTTAATCTATATACACTCTGGTTAGCAATAAGCTGGTTCTCTATCAAAAAGGGTTTTCTCAGCAGGCAGCAGCAAGTTAATCAGTTCCTCTTGATGCCCATTAAAGCTCCCATGCTTCAGGAAAGGACTTGAGGGATAGTGTGGCTCTGCTGCTGCTTAGCACACAGTCTGTCAGGGAGGGACCAGCTATGGGAGGAGGCAAAGGGAGCAGGTTCTCCACAAGAGCTCCTGACTCCTACCCACAATTCTGTACAGAGTGAATGGCCAAAAGTTAACCTCCTCCCTCCCCTCTCCCTCTCCCTCTCCTCTCCCTCTCCCTCCCTCTCCCTCCCTCTCCCTCTCCCTCCCCCCCCCCCCCCCTCCCCCTCTCCCCCCCCCCCCCCCCCCCCCCCCCCCCCCCCCCCCCCCCCTCTCCCCCTCTCCCCCCCCCTCCCCCTCCCTCTCCCTCCCTGTGTTGTGTGTGTATGTGTGTTTTGTGTGTATGTGTATGTCTATGTCTGTCTGTCTGTATGTATGTATGTATGTATCTATGTATGTGTGTATGTATGTAGATGGTAGCCAGAAGGCAACCTTGAGCATTTATCATTCCTCAAGTACTATCAACCAAGGAGGAAGGCAGCTTAGGTACTGTCCAGGGAGCCCCAGGATCCTCTTGTCCCCATTCCTCGCAGCAGGGACTACAGGTCTGTGCACATGGGTTCTAGGAGACTCAGTGGGCTAGGCAAACACTTTACCCTCTTAGCCCGCCTGATCTACATCATTTTTTCCTAAATGATTTTGTTCTCTGACCCAAGGTGTTTCAAGTTTTGGCGTCCTTGAGGCAGGCAGATGAGCCAGGTAGGCATGGGAGGAAGGTATAGTTCTTCATTAACTGACTCCAGTGATCAGAGTAAGTTTCTTCAAGGATCTGCTGCCTGATGCTCACAGAACTGGAGACAGCCGCTCTCTCCTGCCTCGCTGCTCCTCAGCTTCCGTAGCAGTTACCTGGGATTGATCTCATATGCCAGCAGTCAAAGCTTGTTAGACACTGACGGAAGCTCATTAGATGCTGACTGAATGTCATCTCCCTTCCTCACTCATGTTTGTATTCCCTGGGAGAATGTGGACAGCATCTCTAAGATGGCTCTCAAAATGTCTCCGGTGCCCAGCAACCCTGTAGTCACACACGGCGTTTCTTACGCTGGATAAACATTAGAGAAATGGAACGGCTCTAGGTCCATAGTTTGCCATTGAGGGGAGTGATTATTTTAGAAATATTCCTCTACTATGATCATCCAGATGAAAAGCCAACCTCTGAAGCTCTGTAGTCTTTTGAGACGCAAGAGACAGCTCTATCTGTAAACGTATACCTATGTGGTCTCCATAAATCGTTATTCAGATTGCCAAGTGGCACATCAGCCTCTGTACCCAAGTCTCTCAACCTTTTAAAAAGCAAAACCATATGCACAGCTCCACATCCTAATCCACTTTCTGTTTCTTCCCTCTTGTGAAGCAGGACTGCCACCTCCAGACTCCCTTAGACAAGCCTCGGGATAAAAGTGTCGGCCATCTTGGACCATTGTCCAAATCAGTAAACAAGGTCATTTCCCAATGCAGTTCACACATGCAGAGATGACTCTAGTGTCTAAGATTCTCCTGCTCCCTTTGAGGGGCACCGCCCTCCTTCTCTGCCTTTCACCTTGTGTTCTGCTCCTCCGTTAGAGCCTGACTAACGTTTACCTCAAAAAATAAATATCGGAGCTGGTGTTAATGACTGCAGGTTCACTCACACCCCTACTTTGAAAAACCTGAGTGTGTCACCAACTCAGGATTAACCATCACTGATTTGGGGTACAGGCCACATATTTTGTTTCCTAATTAGATATCCCCATCTTTTAGAAAATGCCCCATGTTTGAAGAATTAAATGGGAACGGTCAAGTTTAAGTACTGTGCTTCTTCTCCTGTCTACATAATTTCATACTGGGGTACTTGACTTCAGGATCCTTACTCTGGGGGATAAAAAACGGTACTCCAACGTGTCTAATTTCTAAGACAGGGAAAATAATACTCTGGGTTAAATGATATTAAAAGAGTGGCAGTAGTCCTTGAGTAATTAAAGGGGAAAAAACTATTAACAGCTCCTGTGTCTGCCATCTTGTTATTTATAAACCAAAAAAAAAAAAAAAAAAAAAAAAAAAAACAGGCATGGGCTGGAGCTCAGAGAGAAAAACACATGAAGCTTTAAATTCTGCAGAGCTATGAGCTCATCTTGATTGATAACAGGATCGTGAACATCTGTTTCCCTTTATTAAAACACACTCAGTCATTATGAGCCAGCTTTGAGAATTTAAAGGATGTGCATCTGCTTAGTCAAAGACAGCATGCGTGGCAGCGCTACGCAGAGCCACTGTGTTTGCGTGCACGTAGCCTCTGCGCCAGCGTGGTCCTGATTCTGAGTCACATTTGTGTCTGTCACTTCCGCTCGGCCCTTTCCTCGAGTGAGTACGGAATGGATCTATCGATGCAACTTTCTTTTCCTCCCACGCATGCCTCTGGGCACTGCACAGCTTTCAGGGGCTGTCTATCATACATCAGGCATCCAAAATAGCCCGGTCGCTTATAAAGCCCACCTTGCTAAACCTACGGCAGCAGAGAGGCAGGTGCTGAAGCGAGTAAATGCTGGCTTTGCCCGTGCAGCCTGTCATTTACAGAGCTACACCCCAGCAGGGATGTACAGGAAGGGCTGGGGTGGGGCCCCACAAGAAACGGAGATTGTGGGCTACGAATAGACTCGGAAAGTTGGGCTCAGGGAGAAGACAGCTGAGAGAAGGGCTAAAGTCACCAGAGCAAAGCTAAGTGGGAAAACGACCGAACTGTCTGGAGAGAATCCAGCACACCACAAGAACCACTGTAGTCAGATAGAAAGCAATGTGTCATCAAAAAATGGCCACTGAGGGAGTCACCCAGAAGTGGCCAAGAGGCCCTCTACTTTGCCCTCCCCACCCAAAGTGCAGGAGGATCCGAGGGAAACACCTCAGGGATAGCTGAAGGGTCATTGAGGTGTGGCGAGCAGTACCAGCACTCAGGAAGCTCAGACAGGAGGATCCCAAGTTCAAGGCTACCCTGGGTCATCTAGGGAAACCTGTCTCAACCATAAAATAAAATAAAATATCAAGCATTAGGTATGTGCTCCGGAAGCTACTTATAATCTCAGGAGCTTCTGTGGTTCCTACTGATTAGAATTACAATTGTATAACTTTTTCTATTAAAATCTTCAAGATAGAGAAGTTTGGAGGGAAGGCCGGAAGTCCAGTTTGGAAATAGCTAAGTGTCCACCTACATCAGTGGTGGTTAATCCCTGCTTTTGGGAAACACTGACGTATTTCACTTATCCTAAGAACAGGTTGAACTTCTGCCCCTTAAAATGTGTCTTGGCAGTCTTTTACTAAAAATACAGATCAGTAGGAAAGAAGTGATGGCCTTGGCCCTGGCACACACAGAGGAAGGTAACGGACATCGGGGAAGAGGAAGACAGCCTCCTGAAGCTAACAGTTGCTGTAGGCTGTGTGTGTACCTGACGGTTTTAACCACAAAGCTTGTCTGCTGATCGCATCCAGATTCGAACTTCGTCCCTAATTCACCAAGGTCAAGCTCAAGGTCTGACTCAAGATGTCATACATTCTAACTCGATCATTCACCTTGACTTTTATCTAACACATGAATGCCTTCCCTGAGACCAGAGACGCAGAGTCTCATCCACTTCCTCTCAGAAGCACCAGGAGCAGCAACAACAGAAACTCTTCAAGTCCAACATCCTCAAAGAACGGAAAATTTACAAAGAACGATACGAAGGGAGTGGCCTGGTGGAGGTGGGGTACATTTTCACACTCCACAAAGCAACGTTCTACAGTTACGTCTGCCATTCCCGGGAGTTGGGTTTATTATATCAGTATATTTCATACACACACACACACACTATATATATATCAGAATATAGATATAAAACAAAGCAATAGCGTTATGTGCGATTTACAATAAAACCTTCGCGAAACTCTCTGAACTATTTAAAACTGCAGCAGGCTGTAAGGGAAATTGCTTGTCTCTATTTACCCTTTGAATTAAGTGTTAAAGGAAAACAGAATAATAATATATAAAACCAGGGTTTCCTGTAACAACAGTAATTATGAAAACTAACCACTACACCCGGCTTCACGGTCTGCAAAGTGCTGCCTCATACATTACTTCATTCGGTGGAGTGGGAATGGGTAATGATCCTAATTCTGAGACACACTTTATCCATGGTGTGTGTGTGTGTTTTTATATTAATAAGCACATTTAGCCAAAGGTTTCTTCAGAGCGCTCTGCACCGAGTGTGGATGGGAGGTAGATTGGGCAATGATGCAAACGCTGTACCCAGCCCATAAATCACACACACATCAAATAAAATCTGTCAAACACTTCATAATGCTCTGGGCATGTCATCGGCCTCCAGTAAGACCCTGCTGTGTCACCTAGGGATGGTGAAGGGGCCCGAGGTGTGGGAGCAAGCTGTTAGAAGTTTCATTAAAGCCGTATTTACTAGTTCAAAACGAATTTACATTGATCTTTTAAACTGTCGTCAACCACAAATGCATTAAACCTAAACAGGCTTCATTTACTGAAAAAATAAATGTGTCAGCAGAAGCCGGTGGGGTTTGTCCAACATTGTTCCGGCATTTAACTCACAGCGGCTCAGTGTTAAGCCTTTTATTGCTTGTTGTGCTAAAGCGCACTCGTTTAATTGCGAATATATTTCCTTCCTGCATCATTATCAAAATTGTTATCTTAAGGAAATATTGTTTTTAAATAATCGGCTGCAAAAACCAGAGCGGTCCACGGGCTTTACTCAGAATAATTGTTTCCTGCTGCCGCCGATGAGCTGGTGATTAAGTTGGGCCAGCTTTAGTAATGCTAGGAGGAGCTGAGGAGGGATGGAATTGGGCTGTACTGAATGTTGTTACGAGAAGCCGGGACATTGTATGTGTGTGGAGTCAACACACACCCCTGGCTGATTGAATCAATACCTCCTTGTTTGTATTTTTGAAGAATTTTGTTAAGCCCCAGCAGCCGACGTAATAAATGAGTCCTTGCTGTGTGTTTTACAATTTGGAGAGCATAAATCATCTCCAAGGTGACCTTAATTGTTCTGAACTTGAGACGGAAGTGAATGCTCTTGAGTTTGGCACTGACCCGAGACCTTTCCTTTTGTTAGCTTGGGAAGGCAAGCAAAAGAAAACAAGAGCACTTGTGATCAAGCTTTAAATTAAAGCACGCTAATAGTACAATTAGCATTTCTCAGTAGCCAGATTTAACAGACATTTGCACTTTGGTATGTGAGAATTTATTGATGACACTCTCAAATCTTCATTAGCTAAACCCACAGTAATCAGCTCTCATCAGAGCGTCCATTAAACGAGCCACCTTTTAAAAGGCACACTGAAAGTTCAGTCCAACTATGTTGAAATCAAGAAGAAAGAAAAAAAAAACAAAACAACTCTTCTTCCTGAGGGTGTGACTATTAGAAAAAAATAAAAAAACACTTTGGCAGTGTTTGTTATTACCAGATTCATTTATGTTTACAAAGATGAGAGAAGGAAAACCACAATTTCTAGAGAGTAACCACCATAAGCCAACAAGGGTTGCAACCAAGAGGACCAAATTTCCACCACTAAAGTTCCACTAAAATAGAAGTCCCAGGAACCGACTCTATTGGTCTACAAGAAAAGAAGTGAGGCTTCCACACCCACGCTGTGACAAGTGGATCTGTCTCCATTCATTTTAGAAGTGAAACTATAAAATTAAGTAATAGTCAGGGACCACATATGAGTGCACCCCTGCAGCAGCTCAGTAAGTGGGCAGTCACTCCAGCACAGCCAAGAAGGGAGTGGTGCACACCGATGTTAGATGACAGAGGAGAGACAAGATACCAGAACACAGCCCACCCCCATCCTGCCTGGCCTCTCAGGGAATCACTGCATTCACCACCACTGAGGGTCACGGTCATTACCAGAGACAGGTGGGAGAATGGGCGGGTCCTCCCCAAACCTCAATATCGCACCTAAAACCTGCACTGTGGGGCAGCTGGAGGGCAGTGAACTTAATTACCGTGTTTCCTATGCATCCCTCAAAGAGCTAACTAGGCCAGAGGACGCCAGCAGTGCAATGAAAGTGGCTAGCAGCCTTGAAGTGGACTGCTAGGTAAAGGGGAAGCCATTTTCGGAAGTTGACTGCAACCGTGAAACACTCCAGTCAAAGAAAGGATGACGGTGTTACCTTGACAAACAGAGGCATCCTCCCCAGCCTTTGTGCATGAGTCTTTCTTCTCTGGCCACAACCCTTCCTCCGCTGTCACCCTCCGCCTCTCACGGGTCCCTCATCGCTATAAATATTGCAAATCCTTGAGCACCGTGTGCCCTTGTGCCAGCCTCTGCACTCATCTGGCCTGCTTTGCTCACCTCCCACACTCCCACCACTTTCTTTTTGACCAAACGCTACCTGTGGTTTTCGCCTACTCTCCACCATCCATTTAGGTACTCCAAAGTGTCGGATGGTTGTCTTAAATGCCTTCTTGAAATCAAGACCAGATTCCTCTGTGAGGTCAAAGCTCAGCTTTCTTCTTGACCACAGTGACCCTCTCTCCGGCAATCTTCTGCCCTCCCTAAAAGCAAAGTAGAGAGTGATGAAGCCTACTGCATGGAATAACCCTTTGCTGCTCTGTCCCAAGGTGTGCCCAGCAAGGATTTGCCTCACCTTCCTCTAGTCACTCCTACGCTTCATAAGATGCCAGATAGGCACATTTCGGAAATATGTATCCCCTCCCCACAGCCCAAACACCAGACCCTGAGTCCTTCTCTTCATGCTATCTACATCACAGATCCAACCAAAACTATTCAGGGGAAAAGTGTGTGTAAATGCAAGAAATTCTTTAGTGTCTTTGTGTCTAAAGCAACACACAATAACAGATCTTTAGGTAGTGCCAACGCCATGTTGGATTTTATAATTCCTCTAATGGTAGTTTAATGTGATGACCTGTGTAGGTTGTTTACAAATGCTACACTGTTTTACATTGCAATGATGTAATGTAACCACTGTGTAAGTTACTTGCAAATGCTACACCGTTTTACATGAGAGGCAGGAGCATTCTACACGCTTCAGAGACTACATCAACTGTGTGGGTGTCTGAAATCCCAGCTTCATGGCTCTTGAATACATAACCCATGTGGCCATGTGTGGATTCCAGTGTTTAACTCCTAGGCTTTGGATTTTTCCAAAGACCAAGAAGTATTTTTAACATATAATAATCAATACAGCTTTATACACAGAGGGTTTTACTCTTGCTCAATATCCTTGTGTATACTTTCTTTATAGTCTCACTTCAACCATATCCCAGTGCAGTAACCATAGCTCTTTGCTTTTACACACAGTGAACCAAGGTGGGCCTGAGAGAACCACTGAGCACCCCTCTAGGGCATTCAATGCTGACCTCACTTAGCCTTTGTGAGTCTGGGGCCAGGTCCCATGGACCACCTGGGCTCTGGATCCACCAACAGGGCCCTTGCCCTGAAGATAATGAAGTATGATTAAGCACAAAACCCACAAGCAACAGCACCCTCAAATATTTATAGGGCTCATCTATGCATGTGCTTGTGTCTTAGTCCATTTGTTCCATTGGCAGTGGTTCATGTTTTATGAGTCCAGGATGCCTCCGCTCAGAGACGTTTTCCCACATGTAGAATATAGATATGTCATCCAGCCTCAGCGAGCATGAGCGCTAACCATTCAAGACCACGAATGCCAGGGGGCAGAATGGATTTCACCAGAGCAAAACGTTAAAAAAAGGAAAAAAAATAAAAAAGACAACCCAGGCGATATGGAATTGCAGCATCGATCGGGAACACAGGTAAGAATGTGTAAGTGAGATAAGGGAGGGTAGATGGGTTAGAGAAGAGACCATGTCCAACAGACAGGATAGACTTGCCTCGAAAGGTCTTTGTGTGACTATGACAGTCCTGTCATATGTATTATGTACAATACATACACACAATGCACATTCAAGACATGAGAGAGCAACCCATGGAGTGTATTTATACACGACAGCCCGAGCCTTTGGGTCACTGAGCACTCTCTCTTCAGTGTTTTATGTCACCCCCGCCTGCCGGATTCAGCAGGAAGCCATGTTTTTGGATAACTCGAGGTCAAGTTGATTATCATCTTCTGCTGTGCTCATTTTCACGGGTCCGAGTTGGAAGGAAATCAATTATGGGAACAAATAGCCCGGTTTTATCACCGAGGAATGGATTTTGCACTGTTTTCCATATTCCCTGCCACTTAAAATGGAAGGATCAGAGCGCACGAGGTAGAGGGAAGGCTCAAATAGTCCGGGCTAATGGTGGGAAGACTTAAGTATCGCCCTATGCAGCTAATATAAACCAAAGTGGTTTATTACCGCAGTTTTGTGATTTACGACCCACATTATGACTTTATTTTGAAATGGTGGCATGAAATATTAATGTGTGGTGAGAGAACACGTAACAAGGAGCCGGGATTGTGTTTTATCAGCTGCAAGGCTGCCTGATTTCTTCCCCATAAGACTCGAGCTCTCTCAGCTTCCTTTCTATGCGCTTATGGTAATCGGTCCCTCATAGTCCGACTTCTCAAGGTGAGACGGGCCTACTCTTGTGTTCTGTTAATTTTTAAAGGGATGGAGAAGTTTATAACAGATGTGAATAATTTATAGAAGTGTTCTCAGCATTGATTAGTGTTCTTTTGAAATATAATGTCTTTTGGATAGGGATCGTTTCTCTGATGAAAAGTCAGGAAACCTGTTACTGCATTGCTTAATGGGCAAGTCAACTTCAATCTCAATCATATATAATACGAGCGATAAATACTTATGTTTCCCCCCTCTTTGGAACTTGCCAGGCATTAACACTAAACATTAGCTCAGAGCAATCTGAGGAGAAGTTAACGGTGGGGCAGAATCACTCTCTGTTGTAACTGGTGTTTAATCTGCTCTCTCCAAACTTACACTCATGGGTGCCAGGGGTCTGATGTGTGCTGCATTCTAGGATATGCCTCACCCCACTTGGAAAAGCCCCAGTTTGGGGGAGAGGGGTAAGGAGCAATCCCATCATAACTTTGCTGTCCGGTTCCTCATTTCATTTTTAACGTGATCTATTGCCTCTGCTGCACAAAATATTGCCTTCTTGAATCATAATAAAAGGTAATGTTTGAGTTCACTAATCATTATCCTATTGTTGCATAGTTTAGCTATCAGTTGATTTAAAAAAAAAAAAAAAAAAACAGCTCACACTGTGCTCTCTATGTGTGTGACGAATGTCGTCCAAGTGCTACACTCACATTTTCTTCCAGTGACCTGTAAGATAAGTACTATTCTGTTGCCTATTATACAAGGAGGAAACAGGCACAGCCTTGGTAAGCAACTTATTCTGAAGGACACTCTGGGAGATGCAGAGCTGAACTCAGAAACGACGCACGTGGGGGGCTGAAGAGATAGCTCGGTTGGTAAAGTATTTGTAGCCTTGCAAGCATGAGGACGCAGAGCTCGCTTAGCCTGGTATGGTGATGTATACGTGCAACCTCGGTGCTGGGGAGACAGAACAGAGCAGGTCCCCAGGGTCAGTCCTATTTTGGTTGGCTGAGATGCATTTGCTTACAAAGCCCTGGGTATAAAACCAAAAATAAATTAGGCCTGAGGAGATGGCCCAGCAGTGAGGAGTTCTCACTCTTACAGAGGACCTGAGCTGCCTCACAACATCCTGTCAGATAACTCACATATACTACAGGTCCACAGAGGCAACACCTTCTGCCGACCTCTGGGGGAACCTGTGTACATACACATAACAAATAATAATCTTTTAAGAAAAGGTTTCAAAAAGAAACTATAAACATCTGACCCATTGGTACAAAAAGGGCCAGTGTTGAGAATTAACATGTCCTTGAAGACCCGTGGCTACTCAGATGGTAGATGGTGGCCTCTGTTCCTTGTTATGGCTCCATGCAGCAAGGATTCTCCCAGAGTCCTTTGCGGGAAGCACTATGATGTAAAGCAGAGACCGTGTGGCTGTGAGCCCAGCTTCCACTACTATCAGCCTGGGCATGGTAAGGAACACTGAGCAGACACTCACTGCCAACAGAGGAGCCACACTCATCAGGGATCCTGTGAGTGTGCAGCCTAGCATTGCACTCGCTGCCCCGTGTGCTGGCTGCTAGAGGGGGGCTGTTCCAGCGCGTGTCCCTTTCAGCAAATCTAGATGCAGAAGGAGCCACTGCTTGGGCACAAGGAGCTCGGTGTTTTCTAACCAGAGGAATTCAGTGAACTGCATCCTCTCAGCATCTCCAAAAAATTTGTTTTTGTTTTTTTTTTTGTTTTTGTTTTTTGTGTGTGTGTGTGCGTGTGTGTGTGTGTGTGTGTGTGTGTGTGTGTGTGTGTGTGTGTGTGTGTGTGTGTGTGTGTGTGTGTGTGTGGTAGGAAAGTGCAGCGGCCAGAAAAGGGCCTGAAACCCCTGGAACTGGAACTACAGATGGTTGTGAGCCACCATGTGGGTGCTGAGAATCAAACCTAGGTCCTCTGCAAAAACCATAAGCACTTTTAACCGCTGAGCCACTTCCCAAATTTTAAATAGCCACTGTGAAAACCTGGATAAAGACCCTGGAAATTCAGAGGAGGGGCCACTGTCTCTACTGAGAAAAACTCCATTTGGGGACAACATCTCACTCTTAACCTGTGCTTAAGATGTTGCTGGGAAAGTAAGAACTGTCTTACTTGGGACAATTTTCAAGAAGCTGCTTATATCTATCTGTCTGCTTATCTATCTATCTATTATCTATCTATTATCTATCCACCTACCTATCTATCATCTATCTATCTATCATCTATCTATCATCTATCTACCTATCTATCATCTATCTATCATCTATCTACCTATCTATCTATCATCTATCTATCATCTATCTACCTATCTATCATCTATCATTTATCTATCATCTATCATCTACCTATCATCTATCTATCTACCTATCTATCATCTATCTATCATCTATCATCTATCTATCTATATATCTACCATCTATCTATTTAGTATCTATCATAAATACCTAAATCTCTTCCCCTCTTGTGATTCTGCTTCTATAATCCTTTCTGCCCTTCCTCTCGCCTTTCTTTTTCATCTCTAATTCTCTCTTCCAACGGCTCGGAGCTAAGATCCACTCCACCCACCCAGCTCTGTGGCCTTCCAATCAGGGCCAAGAGCTGGCGCCGTGGGAAGGAGATGTATATAAATAACTGTTAATGTATGCTCTATAATGGAAATCTTAAAAGCCACGGTAGGCTGCTTCATATGGACAAACACATCAATTAAGGGAAAAGCTCTTTTTAAACATAATTGTTCGTGTACTGCCTCAAATACCAATCCCCCAGAGGCAAGTTGTCGCAAATGGCTGACTGGGATGTCCCCGGGCTCTACCAAAGCAGAAACTGCAGGCAGGCAAGAGTGAGCTGCCTTCGTATTGATGGCCTTAAGTCCCATGCTTATGAGTTGGGCTTCCAGAGCAGACTCATTTAGCCCCAGGCCTCGAGGGCCAAAGGCATATGGCTAGAAACTTCTAAAGCTGCCCAAGACTGAGGCTCATTGTCCAGGCCTAGCACACCAAAGCCAACAGCTAGAGTGACACTCTTGAGCTGGGGGAACCATGACCTTAGGCTCCTCCCCATTTGCTTGCTCCAACTTGGACTCTCAGGGCCTCTTCAGAGGCTCTCCTGTCTCTCTCGTTGACCTCTTTGCAACCTCTCTGTTCCTTCTTGCAGCTTTACCACTGATTCCTTTGGGAGTTCCTCATCAAGCTAGCATCCCAGCTCAGAGTTGCGGAGACCCCAGCTCCTGGCAGCTCTCTAGGACTCCCCATCGGCCCTTTGTGGTTGAGGCTCATGCTGGGTCAGAACCCCTAGGTCTCATCTGCCTGTCATGCAACCGGCTTAGCACACATTGACAACAGACCCTTCTGAAGAAGCCCCTATCGGGGCTGATGCTGTAAGACTCCATGAGCCAGAGGAAAGCACAGGAACAAAGCCTTCAGACCAGCCTGAAAGGTATCTAGAGCAGCCCAGTTACATCGCCGGGGGCAGTTGTAGAACGGATGTTACACAAATTCAGAATTGTAATTTACAACAGTGACGGCTCCTGTGTCTGCTTTAACCAAGACCAGTCATGCCTGCCTGTAGGGAGAATATCCTGTGTACTGTATGGATACATCACCTGTCAATTAAAAAGTCTATGGCCTATGGCTTAGGCAGAAAATAGAAGGTGGGACATCAGGGAGGAGAAAGAATTCTGGGATCGAGCCGGGCGTGGTGAAATTGACCCAGGAAGATGTGAGGAGGCAGACGTGTGGGGCCTGAGCACAGGTAACCAGCCACGTGGCAGAATGCAGCTTGAAATAAATGGGTTACCTAAAGTTATGATTCTAGTCAGAGAAGAGTCTAGCTGTGTGGCCAAGGTATGTGTAGATGTTTTTTTAAGTCTGAGTCTTATTTCTGGGAGCATGGGGCTGGGAGGTGGGGCCAGGCATAACTCAGCACTCACCCCATTAGCACCCATCCCAAGGGCACCGCCCCTTTCTGTCCATCATAGATTTTTGCTGGGTCACTAATGGATGTTCTTTTCCTCCGACTGCTATAGTTGAAGACTACTCTTCTGAATTCTCAGGGAGCTGGTTGTGAGACTGTCCTGATCAGCCATGAACAAGGGTAACATGGAGAAGCCTGACGCTGTGGGAAGGGGATACCACGGCTGGTTCACACTGGATGTTCAGGGCCTCCAGAGGCAGCAGCCACATCTAGCATGGAGTCTGCAGTGTCTGCTACTTCCTCGTGGCACTGGGGAAGTGTTCAAAGTAGCAACTGTTCCTACTGTCAGTCCTACCAGTCTCCCAGCGAGGGACTGTTCAACTGGCATTCTCTCCTCAAAGCAAAGAGGCACAGTGAAGCAACTGACAGGTGTCACTCAAAGAGTCGATGTCTAGCCCCAACATGTCAGCTAATTTGAAAGAAAACAAACATAAAGGAAAGCCCCGCTGGGCATGGTGGCATATGCTTTTAGTCCCAGCACTCAGAAGGCAGATCTCGGTGAGTTCAAGACCAACCTGGTCTATGTAGCAAATTTCAGGCCTGTCAGGGCTGCATAGTGAGACCCAGTCTTTAAAATAAATGTCTCCCAAAGCATGGCCTACCATTGACATGAACATTTTTGACAGAATTTGACAGCTCTGAGCTCTCGTGAGATGCTTAGGAAGAAGTGGGTAGTTCCACCAGGGTCCCAGTCACTGTTTCTCCTTTTTAGCGTCCTTGATCTAGAAGGTGGGAGTAAATCGAGTATGTGCTGTCCACAAATCAGCTGACCAGGGCTACCTGTAGGCCTTTTGGTTACTGAAAACAGAACTGGCTTTTTATAAAAGGAGAGCCTTGCCCCAGGTAACCAGAACATTCTAGACTCAAGGCAGTTGTCAGTTCAATCTTCCTATAAAAACTACCCTGCCTTAATAGAACTCTAGACAACGTGAAGGACTTTATTCTGTAACCCAGGTCACTCTACTTGAGAAAACAAGTTGTTAAAAGGGGGGCTCAAGCCAGTGAGGTCTTAAATCTCCCAAGTTATCCTCTGTCCTCTAAGAAATCGTGGAGTCACATTCTTGCCCTGAAATTTCCTTTCGAAGAACATATCCAAAGGCTTCCTGCTATGAATTTTGGAAAAAAATCTCCATTCCATCACTAAGTTCATTCAACAAACATTGCTGAAAGGCCGACTGCATACCAGGCAGTACCGGGTCAGAGACCAAGCCATGGACATGAGACACTGCTGAGGGCAGTGATGTTTATAAACCAGAAGGAAGGACACTTTGAAAGCAGTTTGCCGTACTTAAGTTTGATACATTCTTTTCTTTTTCCTTTCTTCTATGAGATATTTTCTTTATTTACATTTCAAATGTTATCCCCTTTCCCAGTTTCCCCTCCAGAAGCTCTGCATCTCATTCCCCCATCCCCCGCCTCCATGAGGGTGCTCCACCCATTCCCTCCTAACTCCTACCCTGGCATTCCCCTACACTGGGGCATCGAGCCTTCACAGGACCAAGAGCCTCTCCTCCCATTGACGATTGACAAGGCCATCCCCTGCTACATATATGGCTGGAGCCATGGGTCACTCCATGTGTACTCTTTGGTTGGTGGATTAGTCCCTGGGAGCTCTGGGGTGTCTAGTTGGTTGATACTGTTGTTCTTCCTGTGGGGTTGCAAACCCCTTCAGTTACCTTAGTCCTTTCTCTAACTTCTCCATTGGGTTCCCCATGCTCAGGCCAATGGTTGACTTCGAGCATCCACCTCGGCTCTGGCAGAGCCTCTCAGGAGACAACTATAACAGGCTCCTGTCAGCGTGCACTTCTTGGCATCCGCGATAGTGACTGGGTTTGGTGACTGCATGTGGGATGGATCCCTATGTGTGGCAGTCTCTGGATGGACTTTCCTTCTTCAGTCTCTGCTCCACAATGAAAATGAAGGCACAACATACCAAAACTTATCAGACACAATGAAAGCAGTGCTAAGAGGAAAACTCATAGCTCTGAGTGCCTCCAAAAAGGAACTGGAGAGAGCATACACTAGTGACAGCACCCCTGAAAGCTCTAGAACACAAAGAAGCAAATACACCCAAGAGGAGTAGAAGGCAGGAAATAATCAAACTCAGGGCTGAAATCAACCAAATAGAAATAAACAAACAAACAAACAAACAAAAACTATACAGAGAATCAACAAAACCAGGATCTGGTTCTTTGAGAAAAACAACAAGATAGATAAACCCTTAGCCAGACTAACCATAAGGCACAGAGACATTATCCAAATTAACAAAATCAGAAATGAAAAGGGAGACATAACAACAGAATCTGAGGAAATTAAAAAAAATTATCAGATCCTACTACAAAAGCCTATACTCAACAAAACTGGAAAATCTGGAGGAAATGGACAATTTTCTAGACAGATATCAGGTACCAAAGTTAAATCAGAATCA
Organism: Rattus rattus; assembly: GCF_011064425.1. Taxonomy (NCBI): domain Eukaryota; kingdom Metazoa; phylum Chordata; class Mammalia; order Rodentia; family Muridae; genus Rattus; species Rattus rattus. The sequence goes on along the minus strand of NC_046157.1, from coordinate 51,329,257 downwards.
GATAAACCATCTAAACAACACCATAACTCCTAAAGAAATAGAAGCAGGCATTGAAAGTCTCCTAACCAAAAAAAGCCCAGGACTAGATGGGTTTAGTGCAGAATTCTACCAGACCTTCATAGAAGACCTAATACCAATACTCTTCAAACTATTACACAATAGAAATAGAAACAGATGGCGCACTACCCAATTCCTTCTATGAAGCCACAATTATGCTTATACCTAAACCACACAAAGACCCAACAAAAAAAGAGAACTTCAGACCAATTTCCCTTATGAATATCAATACAAAATTACTCAATAAAATTCTTGCAAACTGAATCCAAGAACACATCAAAACGATCATCCATCATGATCAAGTAGGCTTCATCCCAGGTATGCAGGGATGGTTCAATATACGGAAAACCATCAACATAATCCACTATAAAAAAAAACTCAAAGCGGGGAAACACACGATCATCTTATTAGATGCTGAGACAGCATTTGAAAAAATTCCACAGCACTTGATGATAAAAGTCTTGGAAAGATCAGGAATTCAAGGCCCATACCTAAACATAGTAAAAGTTTGATACATTCTTATTACACATGATGTATCTCAGAGTTTTAAGAATAAGAAGAATATGAATAAATGAAGTCTTCAAGTAAGCTGTTTTTTTTATTTTTAAAAAATATAGCTAGAAAAAATATAGCTAGGATAATAAGAATGGAGGCTAGAAGAAGTCTGAAGAACTTAATTCCAAAAAAATAAATAACATATGCAAATGAGCTAGGAGTATAGTGTAAGGGGCACCTGCTTCTCCCTGGTGGAGCCCAGACATTTTGCCCTTACCCTTTTCAAAACTGTGGCTCTTGGACCTGGACCAATCTCAAAAAGGTTTTAAAGTGGGGAAACCTTAACCGAAACAAACAAACAAAACCTCATAAAGAAAACGGGCTGGGGAAGGTAGACTTTTCAGTGGAGAGTCTCTTGTACAAATAACCAAATTCTTTCCCCCACTTTATACATTTCCTTAGTTTATCCCTTACTTAAACTGCTGTCAGCACCGCTTGAACACAGGCAGAAGAGTAGACTCCCAACTGTCTCAGAATAGAGACAACACAAAATGTAACACAGTGGAAACAGAAACAACTCAAATGCCTGGCAGTGGCGTTTCAAAGCATGGAGTCTAAGCTGCCAGGGTGAGTCCAGCAAAAGCAGTGTCCATGGAAGCTCGGCAGAACTCAGAAGACAGAAAGACAAAAATCAATGTCAAGGACATTGGATACCACACTGGGGAGAAAAACAGAGGTGAGCAAGCTCTGGTTTATGGCTTTAAAATGCCATCTCTTGGACAACAGTCGTAACAGAGAAGCAGTGTTGGGTTCAGTCCCACACACTACAGCGGTCAGAGCCCAAGTCTGAGGTCTACAAAGAACCCAGGAAGAGTTCAGCATTGCCTGGCATAGCCTGGTGACTCTGAGGCAGGAGAGTCGGGGGAGCGCTGGCACTGCCCATCGTCCTTACAGCATCCGGCTACCCACCCTCCCTTCCTTCCTTCCTTCCTTCCTTCCTTCCTTCCTTCCTTCCTTCCTTCCCTCCCTCCCTTCCTCCCCCTTCCCTCCATCCTCCCTTCTTTCCTTCCTTTCTTCCTTCCCCTTCCCTCCATCCTCCCTTCTTTCCTTCCTTTCTTCCTCCCCCTTGCCTCCATCCCTCTCACCCTTCCTTCCCTCCTTCCTCTCATCTGACGGCTCGGTCTCTGTAAATTCCTCATTATGTCCTTCTCTCACAAATCCTTCCATTAGCTCTCAGAGAGTGAGTAGTACCCACGCACTAGGACTGACACTTTACCAAGTATCTTGCAAGGAGTTCACAACCAGCTGTATTAAAGACTCTGGGATCACAATGTACAGGAAAAAAAAATAAGGCTTTTCTAATGGTTGCCTGGAAGATTTATATCCCTAAAATGTAATTAAAAAGTAGATTTAGAAATATACTCAGCAATCAAAAAGATTAAATATTAATGTGAAGTGTAATTAATAAATTATACATCTCTTGATTACTAATGGCTTATTGACTGTAAAAGCCTAACATTATGGAATATTAGGGCAAACAAAGGCTTTTGGGGAATATTGCTCAGCTTCGGGGAGGAAGCAGCTGCTCCTGAGTTTTCAGAAGAAATCTTCATTTTGCGAAGAAAATAAAAATGGGCAGAACTGTCCCCGTTACTCGTCTTCGTCTATCCTGTGCACTCCAAAATTTCTCACAAGTCCACAGTCTCCTCAGTCCATTTTAGCTGCACCAGGGCAATTTTGTTGCAAATTGTATCGGCTCCTAAATCCAAGAAAAATTTTAATTTTCAAAGCATCTCTGACCTCATCTACAAAAATAAAATGTATGACCTCACAGTGAAGACAGATGTCTGAAGTGAGGTGGGAGTGTGATGGGGAATCTTCAGAGAGCACCCCTTTCCCCCCACCGCAGGTGAGATGCACCATGAACAGGTGGCAATCTTCCTGTTGTTTCCATAGAAACACAACTCCAACCACCCCACACTCCTAATGCTTTTCAAGATGGCTGTCAGGATATCAGAGCCATAAAACGCCCTGGAGCTGACCTAGCCAACCAGCTCCACGTTGGCACTACCATGGCTCACACAAGATGGTAGAATTGAAGCATGTAATAACTGAGGAACTGGCGATAGCTAGTTTCCTTAAAGGTCTTAACCTAAATGTCATCTGGCCATAAGTGGGTTTTTTTGTTTGTTTTTTGTTTTTGTTGTTGTTGTTGTTGTTGTTGTTATTGTTTTGGGTTATGTCACTAAAGCACGCACAGCAGCAAGGTATCTGCAAACTTCAGAAGCCAGTTGCCCATGGAGAACCGACAACATAGGGTGTCACCATAGACCTAGAAACCTGTGCCATTTCTCCTTCAGAATTGAGCTATGTCTTACACCACTTCCTGCCTGGCCCCCACCAAAGCAACTAACAAGTCAATGCTTGCAGCAAATGGAGAAGACTTTGGCAGGAGTAATACCTAACATCTTGGTAAAGAAGCTTTGCACCAGACCTTTGCAGACAGAGAGGGTGAATGCTAGGGAAAATTGGTCTGCTTCTCAAAGTGAAATACTTCCTGTGTCAGAGTTCAAAGTAACGACACCCAAGCCCCTCATCCTTCAGAGATCCAGTGGGTGATGTTATGGGTTTTCTAGCATCATCAATGCTTGTTCTTCAGACAAAAACAGTCTCCCTGCACGCATTCCTTACATCCTACCCCCATCTTTTGTCTCTATGCTCAATGATAATTCACTTAATATATAATCTAGCCATCTACTTCTATGTCTAAGCTGACCCATTTGCATTGTTTTCTTGGCACTTTGGTCCCCCTTTCCCAGAGAATGGTAGAGCACTGTGTTAAATCTGGCTTCAGGAGAAATTGTTCTAACCAGCAGAAAGGATTAACAAATGCAAAACACACATTAAAACACATAATTTTAAATTAAAGGAAAAACTCGTGTCCACACTGAGTAAACTGCATGTATTTATAGAAAAGGTGCAAAGAATGAGCAGATTCCTCTCTGTTAAAGTATTGTTTTCCAAATCTTTACTAGCTTAATATTACTGAAGCAGAAATTAAAAATTAATGTGGCTGAAGACACATTCCAAGACAACAATGGAGTCTGGCTGTTCTGAATAGAGTTTCCAAAGGCTCGAGCCAATCGTGACCACAAAACGCAAACTCGTTCATAGGACAAAATTACGTGGCATTTTCTAAAATGAGCTGGGGCTCTGTGATTCAACTCAGCCTTGCCGTTCTGTGGGTGGTGTGGACATTTGAGACCTTAACTGCTCACAGCTATAAGCCTTTGTGTCAATGCTGAGGTCAGCACGTTACTGGAAATTGACATTTGTGTGCTAATTCATTTGGGGACAAAAGTCTGTTCCAAAGGAACACATAGCTATTTATCATAGATATCCCACCATTAGGGACACTGACACATGACTGACAAAAGAGAAATAACTGTGATTGTGTTGAAAACCCTGATGGGCTATGCCATAGTTTGAATGTGAAGTGTTTCCCATAGATTCCTGCACTTGGACACTCCGTTTCCTACAGTGGCACTGTTGGGGAAGGCTGTGGAAACTTGATGGGGAGACTCACTGAAGGAAATGGGCACAGGAGACTGGCCTTGACTTCTTATGGTCCCGCCCACTACCTGTCTTCTTCCTACCTGCTGACTGAAGACCCAGTATGGCCATCTGCTTCACATTCCTGCCACAGCTGCCTGCCACTATGGACTGTATCCCCTCAGACTGTGACCCACAACCTCTTGAGTTGCATCTGTCAGGGATCACAGCACCAGAAAACAAACTAATACAGGACATGGCACAATAGGTGACCCAAGTCACACTTGACCTCCCCAAAGCTGAAACCCTTCCATTTCAAACTATAAAATTCTGGAGATGAATGTGGACTTACATTGTGCCTGCCTCTTAATGATAGTCCACACTTGGCCCAAATTTGATCAGACCTCACTGATAATTGCCTGACAACTTCCTAAGAGCAAAGGCCCAGGAGAGCCCTTCCTCCTGGCTCCCGGAAGTCCACAGAGCTGGAGTGAGCACCTTGTGCTGCAGCAGAGATGACAAGAGAGTCTCTTTTGTACCACTGTATTAATCTGCCTTGTGTATTCTGGCGTCTCCTAGGAGTTTGCGGCAAAGCAATGTCTAAACTGCTCCCTCTTTTAAAATGAATGACTGCGAGTTCCCGCGTTTGGGTTTTGAAAAAGAAAAAATATTTCCCAGTAACTTAAGTCCCCAATATAAAATAATCCTCTGTACACTGAAGTGCTCCAGAAGTGAGAGGGAGAAAGAGTGATTAATCTGAAGGTATTTGGGCCCTATAAGCCCCTATTGGTGGTAGTAGTGATAAGAGATGACATTAATTTATCAAAGCCCCGTGGAACCAACACAGGCCTGCTGTGTGCGAGTTGGTATTCAAGTTGAGGAGGGTAAAACAAGAAGTATTTTCTGAATTTTTTTTTGTAACCAAAAGTTATCCCACATCTTCCTATGTATATCCATCAAGCTTACAAAGCGAACACGCGTCACAAAGCGCCACAAAACACTCTGGAGTCAAGCACTCCCATTGTGAGCCGTGTACTGAGGTAGCAGATTAACTCTTTGGAAGCCTCTCAAGGGCCATTTAACATATTCAAATAATAAGTCAGGAAATCAACACCAATTAATACTTTCTGTGTGCCCACAGGGCGCTTGGCACCATCTCTTGGACTCAGTGGGAAGCAGCCATTAGCTGTCCCTGTTCTCAAAGGGCATTCTCCAAACAGACAATAACACTCATCGGTCCTTTTACCAAACCGCAGAAAGCCAACACAAAAATGGAGAGCTAGCACATTCAGAGGCTGTTTGTAAATGGGCTGTCTTACCCCAGCTGGGTTAGACCCATGCCACCAGGGCAGTGCAGAATGGCTGCAGTAACAAGGCCAACAACAATGCTGACAGCGGCAAAGGTGAGGGGGAGACAGAGTTCTAATGACTGAAGGAAGCAGGAGAGGGTGAAAAACTCCAGTTTGCTGGGGATGTGGCCCACTCCTTCTCAGAATGGCTGAGAGACAATCCATCCATTGGGTTAACCATTCACTCTACACCCATCTTCAGAGACGGCCCTTTACCTGCATCCTGTCCTGTATTCCGGGGAAGAAGTAGGTCTAATGTAGCCCTTGCCCTCTGATACACAGTAGGACTACTCGTGGTCAGTGTTTGGGGGAATTAGTGCCCACAGTACATGAGTTAATATGTAATGGAGCGTCATGATAGCTGTTACACGTGTTAGGTGGCATATATACCACAGTAGTGTGGCTTTGGTAGCCTGCCCAAGACCTATATAGGATTGGGTGCATCAAATCTTGCCATTGATGGGAGAGGTATCAGTTAACAGTCGCTAGAGAGGGAGAGAAACTTTCTTCAGTGATGTCGTCACTTGTAAGACGGCCATGCTCCTGTAAGCAGCCCTAATGAAACTCATTACGACACAAAAATAGAAGGGGGTACCGGTTAATTTCATCTTTTCTACTTTCTCCCTTTTTGCCATATACCTTGGCCTCCAGTGTCACTGGGCAGGCAAATCCTTAGACTGTAATACAGGGGGACCTTGATCATGCGTGCTTGGCCCATTATGACAGAAAACTGCTAACTGGATGTGTATGCAAATCTGTATCCAGATTCTCCACACACAGTGAGACATACTTTGGACCTTACAGTGGAGATGTTAGAGGGATAGGAGGTGGGGCTCCAAGCTGAACAGTGACAGGATGGTGGGGTGCCACCATTGGAAAGAAATGGACTCCTCTGGGGCGTCTGTCTACTTTTATTAAGCTGTAAAAGGAAGAAGTGGCCTTGGTTCTCTTTGCTTTACCGTGTGACACAGGATTTCTTCTTCATGCACTACCAAAACTGGTTTCTCTCTGCCCTGAGTCCCTCAGCGGTGGCAGAAAACACGAACCCAGCCTTGAAATAGGAGATAGGTAAGCCTATTTCTTTTCAGAATAAAGGACCCCTTCTCTCAGGACCCCTTCTCTCAGGACCCCCTCTCTCAGGACCCCCTCTCTCAGGATCCCCTCTCTCAGGACCCCCTCTCTCAGGACCCCCTCTCTCCGGACCCCCTCTCTCAGGGATCCCCTCTCTCAGGACCCCCTCTCTCAGGACCCCCTCTCTCAGGACCCCCTCTCTCAGGACCCCCTCTCTCTAGGTCTCTAAGTTGGGAGTTACAGTGAATGTTTCCCAATGGGAGCTCATTTCTGCTTTGTGGGGAAGATAAAAAGATGTGATAGTGTGCTTTCACACACTGGCTTGTGGAAGACCACAGACCATGGATACTGAGGACTTCCTAAAGCACATATGAAGTTTCTTCCCCTCCTCACCTTTTTGAGACAGTCTCACTATGTAGCCGTGGCTGGCCTGGACCTTGCTGAATAAATCAGACTAGCCTTGAACTCATTAGAAATCTCTCTGCTTCTTGACCCCTGACCCCTGACCCCTGGTCTCTGACCTCTTAGCCCTCCTTCTTCTGCCTCCCAAGTTTTGGAATTAAAGCTTAGTTGCTATTTCTCAGTTGCTGTGACAAAGCAAGATGACCAGGGCATCTTATAAAATACTGCATTTAACTTGGGGCTCATGGTTCCAGAGGGTAGTCCATGATGGTCGTGGGAGAACATGGCAGCAAGCAGGCAGGCAGACACTCGAGGAGTAGCTGAGAGCTTATGTCTTCATCCTCGAGCACGTGGCAGAAATGGCTAACTGGGAGTGGTGTGAAATGTTTGAAACCTAAAGCCCACCCTCAGTGCCACACTGCTTCCAACAGAGCCACACCTCCCAGTCCTTCCTAAACTGTTCAGCCAACTGAAACCAGGCAGGTAAATATATTCCCCTTCAAACCACCACAATGTGTATGCGGTCACGGGTGGCACACAATGCTTCTCATCACCCTGAATTTCTGTGGAGACAGAGTATATACAAGCATGGTAGCACTCCCAATTCATTCTTACTGACTGGCTGAAAAAAACGGTGTCTGGCTTTGCTATGGGCTCTTTTATACTAGGAAGCATTAATCATGTTGCTAGCTACCTATGTGCTATGTATTTTTCTATAGATTGCTTTTTACTTTATATTGTTTCCTATGTTTTTATGTGCCGTGTTATATATGCTTGTCGCTGAGAGTTATCTTTTATCTTGTATCTTTCTGAAGGTGCTCTTCCTGGGGTGGGCATCACTGGTCTTAGAGTTTTACTTGAATGATTTCGGTCATGCTGAAAGTTTCAACATTTAAGTATCAGTTATGCTGAATCCACTGATCTTTCCTTTCATTTTACCTCCAGCTAGGCCTCCGTGTGTGTGTGTGTGTGTGTGTGTGTGTGTGTGTGTGTGTGTGTGTGTGTGTCTGTGTCTGTGTCTGTGTCTGTGTCTGTGTCTCTGTGTGTGTGTCTGTGTGTCTGTGTATCTGTGTGTGTGTCTGTGTTATGTTTCTGTGTGTCTGTGTGTATGTTTCTGTGTGTCTGTGTATCTGTGTGTCTGTGTATCTGTGTGTGTGTCTGTGTATCTGTGTGTCTGTGTATCTGTGTGTAAATATTTTCCAGGTTCTAAAAGAACCTTTGATTAACTTTGTCATCTGTTTGAAGTTTTTTCTGTCTTGGCAATGACAATTATTTTTAAATCCAAATAGAAGTAAATGGTATGGGCATGATTTATTGAATTGTTCTTAATTTATGGATGGAATGCTACATTTGTGCACATAAGGTTCTATGTATTTGCATCCTGTTTAAATCTTGAGAGATTTCTGGATTATTCTATACAACTGATGTGTATGCTAACTGTCCAGGACCAGCTGGATAATTACCCAATGCCATAGGTAATGTTTAAACCATTTAGAATGTGGTTCACCAGTGCCCCCTGTAGCAGTCTCCTCAGATCTCAATGTGATTTTAAGAGTTGTCTTGACTACTCTCTTAGAGTTATCTCCCCAAATGGCATTAGTGTTGTTTTTCAAGCTTCCGGTAGAAGATAGGGGTCATGGAACTTAGTCCAGATTTTACTCTGGCATCTTCGTATGATGGATCATAGCACCCCAGTCTCCCTTGTCACCGTGGGCCATTTACCTGCTCAAGTTTCTGGTTCTTCATGTTTTCTACTGGGAGTTCCACATTCTTCCCTCGTAAGTGCTAGTTATAGCTTTACATTTTTATTCCTGGAAAAGTTTGTGCTTTGTTGCTACTTAAAATATAATGTTTCCCATTGCATTTTTATTGGTTTTCTTAAGGAGCATACTTTAACTTATAGCTATGTGCTTCTGTAAAGAATGGCTCTAAGGGCTGGGGGATATAGCTCAGTGGTAGAGCATTTGCCCAGCATGTGTGTGAAGTCTAGGTATCCATCTGCAATACCACCAATATTATATATTACACACACACACACACACACACACACACACACACACACACACACATATATATATATATATATATATATATATGAAAAAACTGTGTTCAAGTTTGTTTGGAGCTTGGTACTCAGTAAAAATCTTTTATTTAATTTGGATGACCAAAGAGACATTTGCCCATAGTATCTTCCTGGCTTCCCTCAATTTTCCATGAGCCTATGGGTTTAACTGGTGTCACTACTCAATGTCAACATGGCATGTCACTGGATATGGACTCAAGACATGAGTATTCACTTTGAGGCACAGATAGGAAGGTGTAGGTAGGTAGGACACTGCATCTCAGGCGTCCTAAATCTGTAACCTATCAGTCAATTTAGAGATAAAATAATCGCTGTCACATCAGTGGGCGCTGGAAAACTGTACTAATGCAACATTATTTTAAGATCCTTACAATGAAGCTGGAGGTCAGCTCAGTCCTGAAGTGCTTGGTACACACGAGGACATGAGTTCAAACCCCTGAACCCGTGTGACAACACCGGGCACGATGGCACATGCTCTCGGCACCAGCGCTGCAGAAGCAGAGCTGGCAGATCCCTGGCCCTCACCAGTTAGCCAGCCTTATGAAACCGGCAGTCTCCCAGCCAATGAGAGACCTGTCTGTAAGAGCAAGGTAGGGAAGGGAGAGACGGTACAGAAGATAAAGTACCCACCATATAAACACTTGGACCCCAGCATGTACCTAATAGAGAGACAGGCACAGGTTCCATAACCCTGTCACAGCTATGGGGGGATCAGCGTCAGGCCACAGCCCCGTGAGTTCTGGATTCAGGGACAAGTGTTTCTCAAAAGATAAGGTCAGTAGTGGAAAACACCAACATCAACCTCTGGCTTCCACATGTGCACATGTGTGCACATGCATACACCTACACACATATATGCATGTGCACATATACACATGTGTAAGAGAGAGAAAGAGGGATGGTAAGAGAGAGAGACAGGGAGGGAGGGAGGGAAGGAGGGAGAGAGAGAGAGACAGAGAGAGAGGCCAGAAATAAATCTTGTCCTTCCTTCCTTCCATGAGCTTAAAGTAAAAGTTGATGCCTATTCTCTGACAAGTATGACTTCTAGTGACAGCAAGTCCCATGAACTCATCCTGCAGCATCAGGCTTCTCAAGTAGGACAAAGATGCGTGTTTAAGCTTTTAATTTGATGGCATTTTTTACCCCCCCCAAAAAAAACACTTCAATAATAGGGCATACCATGGCTACACAAACACTTCTCATTCACTCTGTTCAGCCCTTCCCCCCAAACCCCCCACTCTGTGACGTGCTACACGGAGTAAGTCTCACAGCCTTGGAGTAAGGGACTCATAACTTTTGATTCTAAATCTCCTTGATGTGACATAAACACATCAAGGCCTTGGATGCTTCTCTTTACCCCTGTGGACCTGCGTCTCCTCAGCTCCAAGATTCTAACTCCCCAGTGCCACTGAGGTCCCTGCTGTTGTCACTGATAATGAAACATTAATACTGCAAGCCCATAACTGACTCAGGGGAAGCCTTAGAACCCCAAAGAGAAGGGTGAAGAGTCAGGAATGATGGGTGAGACAGGGATGCTGACGGCAGGCCCTCAGAAAGGTAAGAAGCCATTATTTAGAGCAGACTTCTTCCTGCACTGGGAGACATCCAGGGAAACAGCTCAGCATCCAGAGTTACCACATACCAGCACACCGTGCCGCAGACCTCATTAACATCCTCTAATTGGGTAGGAAGTTGGGGGAAAGTCTAAAGTAGAGAAACATTTTCACAAAACTCTGCTTCACTCCGGACTCACCTGGTCACAAGGAAGACAGGGCCCCACGGAGGGAAGGAACACCTTAGGGATGCTATAAGGTTTTTCACAGGAACTTTTAAGTTAGAACGTCCACAGTTTTGCAGAGCCATTTGAATACAAAGTGGTTTTTACAAAGGTTCACAACTATCTCTTGGCTTTCTGCCCGAGAAAGACGACACTGTTTCCCTGTTTGTTCTTTCAATTTGCCACACAGACCTTTCCGCCACACTAGTCCTCATAAATCAGTACACTTCACCAGCACATTTAATGTCGGCCAGACTTTCAATTAGTGACTTTCTCCCGGGCAAGGCCAGCTATGGTCACATAGTTGTTCTTAAACTTCTCGCTATTCTCTGGCTCCCAGGAAGTGTGCACCTGTCAGCCGGCCCAGCCCCCACCCTCTCTCATTTTCTTAAAAGCCGGAACTCGGTTTCATTTTTCAACTCTTGATTTTAAAGCAGTTGGAAAGCATGAAAGAGAAGGGGCCGGCAGGGGAGGTAAATAAATCTAATCACAGCGAAAAGGCGATGAAAGACCCGTGCCTACGTTTCCTCAATTTGTTCTTGAAATGATCCTTGACACACTCATTGACTGAGGACCAGCTCTTGATTCTCCAAGGAGAGGGTTCACCGACCTGGGAACAAAAGATCCAGTTCTTTTCAAACACAAATTGGAGTCATTAGTTCCCACCTTTTCCTCTTCACATTTCCAGGCTCGTTAATAAGTAGCTACATTGACTCCTTTGAATTCTGTGCCTGCTCCTTTCTCTCGCCCACCCTCCTAGACACATGGGATTGGGCACTTCATTCCATAAAAGGAATGACACTGAGAAAGAAAGTCCTTGAAAAATGGCCACCAGCCACTTAAGACCCCTGGACGTTTCTAGTAAACCGAACAGCCAAGCAGTGGCTGAAAGGGAGGAGACGTAAAATCAAGTTGGACAGCGGCAGATCTTCTGAGTGCCATGCCGTGTCTCTGGCTCTCACTGTCCCTACAGTGATCTGTACAGGACACTCCAGGCCTCCTGTAAGAAAATACAACTGTCAACAGTCCTCCGATAGTTTTCTCTGGGGCAGTGAGGGGAAGGTCTGGAGTGCTGCACTGGCCTAGAGCAGCAGTTGGCCTCTAGTCAGTGTGGGCTGGAGGGTAAACAAAGGGTCTGCAATCTCACAGGTTGCTCTACAGCCTGTTCTGCTCCTGTCCCAAAGGCGTGCCTTGCAAATGTGTCACTGACCAAGCTACACTACCTTAGCAAGGACTGGGTAGCAGACTGCCCTGGGAGAAAGAGAAATGTCTCCCCCTGGAGGAAGCACGGGCATGCTCACCGCCCACTGTATCAGACTTAGTCCCCACACCCAGCATTCCAACCCATTGCCTGGGCCAAGCCGAGGCCCACTGGAGGAAGCATGTCTTGGGAAAGCACGTCAAGTCACGGATTCTCAAGTTTCTTGTTGTTCTGTAGTCATAAAATCTTCATCCCTGTTGTCCTGGTTGCGTGTCTTTCACCAGCATCCTTGGCACCAGGGAAGGCCTGCAGGAGTCAGAGGTTTCACACATTTCACAAGCCACAGCTCTCCTGCCGATCGATCGCATTTCAGAGAAAAATGACAAGTTCGAGAACTGGATTTCCATTTGGTTCAAATTAGAATGATCATGTCCTAATGAGATTTACCTTCAACTTTACATCACTGTAAGAATCAAATAAGAACATAATCAAAATGGAAGGTTTTAAGAAATGATGCTCCAAGGACCTGGGGGCCACAGAACTAGAACAGAAGCCACCCCGATACTCAGCAATTGGAACATAGACCAGGGCCATGGTGGCCATACAGCGACTGTCTACAACGATAAAGTTGCCTCTCTCTCTCTCTCTCTCTCTCTCTCTCTCTCTCTCTCTCTCTCTCTCTCTGTGTGTGTGTGTGTGTGTGTGTGTATGTGTGTGTGTGTTTGATACATATATACATACATACATGATAGATACATACATACATGATAGATACATAGATACAAGACACATAGATACATAGAGAGATATATAGACAGACAGATAGGTGATAGGCAGACAGGTGGACAAACAGCCGGCATACAGTAACAACTCCCTACAACTCCAGCTTTTGCATATCTCTTAGGAAACATTTGTTTACTTTACGTCCTTCCTAGTTTGTTGTAGCACAAAGGAGTCCATCACACTAAGTGTATTCATTAATATTACAAGTGAAGGAAAAATATAACTAACAAGAAAAAATAAAAACTGTTAGGACATGATCCCTTTTACAGTTGAAAGGGAAGTACAAGGAGAGAGCTAGCCACGGGACGGGCAGCACAGTTGAAGTCCATAAGGGTTTTCCTACCTCTTCATGGTAGACAAGTGGCCGTGAAGACCCCACAGCCATAACAGAAGTGAAGACACCGAGTACTTCACCATTTCTGCGAGCTTCTTGGACCAGGTTGTTCAGAAGGAGCCATGGCTGGTGATCACGGCTGAGGGACATTTTACATCTCATGGTTGGTAAACAAAATATCGTTCAGGAGAGCTCTTTCTGGGCTGTCTGGGGAAACTGAGGCTGGACTGGCTGTCCCTGGTTCGCCAAATTCCACTGAGATTTCCCCAGTCTCCTGTCATTTCTGAGGATGTGGGTGAGAAAACATTGCAGAGGTAGGCGACCTCCTGCAGAATCTGACCCCCACCTGACCCCCTGCTTCAAGGAAGCAACCAGAAGCTGGAGGCTAATCTTCCCTGCTTCAGATGCTTCTCAGATTAATCTGAGAATGACACCACAAGGCTGAGGTAAGAAATGCAGGCAGTGGTAGCCACGCTGCTCAGCGTTTAAAGAGAATTCTCGTATTAAATTACAAAGTAACGTTTTCACAGGAGCGATAAAAGCAACGTCAAAACAAGCACCTCCAGGTAAGATCTCTTCGCTGGTTTGTTCGTCAGTTCATTTAAGAGGTTTCAGTGTTGCATACAAATACAATAGAGATGTCTACTAAAAATAGAATACTTGCCTGGCCTGACTCGATGCTGATTTGTGGCCACTGGTTTTGAGGAGGGCAAACATCTTCAACACACAATCACTCATTGAGGGCCTGTGACACCCCAGTCCTGGTGTCCGACGCTGCCAGCTCAGGGGAACATGACTCAAGCTGGTGCCTTGAGAGACTTTATTATGATACAGACATTTTTCCAAGATAAAAAAATAAATAAATACATGACTTTGTGTTTTTCCACAGCCTCTGAAGACTGATTTTTCCCCCAAATTCTCTGTAAAATGGAAATTTGGGGAGAAATTAAGATGTGGTTTTATTCACCACTGATAACGGTGGGTCTAACCACGACAGGAGTCTGGTGAGTTTTCTCACTTGGGCCAGAAAGAGCAGAAAGGTTCCAATCTCTGTGCCTTTTTCTAAAAGGCTCTTTTCCATCTGTTTCTTGAAATTCCGTCAGTAGAACAAGGCGCTGCTCAAGGAACTGCTGTTTGATTGGACCTGAAGGGGCTTAAGGCCAAGGCCAAACAGAACTCAAGTTTAGCTAAAAGGCAGGAATATGGGTTCCTCTGGCCCAGCCTCAATCCCAAAGATGGAAATAAAATAAAAACCAAGCCTCGGCTGACAATACCCCTACTGGAGAGCTGGAAGCTAAACTGTGAAGAAATTGCAGGTATAATTCACCCACTGACCATGTTCCTACAAAGTAACCTAGGGAAAAGCCCTCATTTCTATTTACATAGTGAGGTAGCCCATAAACCAGGCAAGAACATTAGAACACTATTGCTGGTTAATCTATGCGCAGATTAGTTATTAGTGCAAAGATCGTACGTAAAATGCTATTGACGACTAGGCACTCAGTACATGGTGTACAAACTCCTCAGGAATAGAAGGATAGACAGGTTATATCAGGAAATAACATTCACAGACTGTTGCATGAGAAAACATGTATAGGAAATCCAAAAAAGAAAATTGAGGGGAGGAGGCTACAAAGGTAAAACTTGGCATCTGGAAGCGTGACAGAAAAGTCAAACTCATGAAAAATGTGCCTATGATATGGAGTCAAGAGTGCCACCTTAGAAGGAGAATCCTAAGACAGAGACGTAACAAAAAAAAAAAAAAAAAAATGTCGGCTCCCACTACAGCACCTAACCAAGGTAATAAGGCAGGGAAAAAGAATAACTACCAAACCACTAGAAAGCAAGAAACAGTTTATGAGGAGAATTCTAGAAACTCTCCGTTGGCCAGAGTGAAGAAATAGGGATGACAAAGGAGGGTTGATGGATGGATCGCAAGTCTGCACATGCGGGGGTGGGGGGGTGGGGGGGTGGGGGGGTGTTCATGGGTAACTAAGTTACAAGGGAAAGACACACTGTTTCAGTGTGACTAGCCAATTCAGTGAATAACTTTTTTCTTGCCAGTGACAATGACAAACAAATTGTGGTTGTATTTTAAAATCAAATTTTAACATTTATGGAAGTAAACTAGGGACTGGCACCCTTATAGCTTATAACCATTTCCAAATCAAAGCAGGAGAAAGGCCAGGTAGGGGAAAGCAGAATGCTGCTTGCTTGTTATTAACTACACTCGGTGTTCACTTTTGAGCAGAACTCTTAAATTCAGACACAAGGAGTGAGCACCACAAAGTGCCTCAGAGAGCCTCCTGGTCCTGCTGGTCAGTGGGGGGGACTGATGACCCTTAACTATCACTCAACTGCAGGAACTTGGGAAGGATCTGCTGTCCTTTATTAAGGTATCAGATACTCATACTTTCCCCAAATAGGGATGCTTTTCACAAGAATGAAAAGAAATTGCTGAAAATATTCATAGGCAACTAGAAAGCAAACTAGAAAGAACTGGCAAATAATGTGAGCTTCGTGAAGAGCTGAAGAAATGGGACTTGAGAGAAACAGGGAGAGGGAGAGAGACTACCGCGAAGTCGTCAGATTGAATTTCCTAAAACATCAATGATACCAAATTTGGGGATGGGGTGTGAAGCATCTCTTTACATACATGCCTGACAGGTTTCTCAATTTTGATTTCTCCAGCTTCCAAATGCTGTGACCCTCTACTATAGCTCCTCATGCTGTGGTCATCGCAGCCATAAAATCATTTCGTTGTTGCTTCACAACTGTAATTTTGCTAGTGTTATGAATTGTACTGGGAATATCTGATACGAAGGTCACAGTCTGTGACCCCTGCATGCCCCTCCTCTCCCACTACAGAACCACCTGGGTCTCCCCATCTCCTGCTGCTTCTTTTTCTAAGAGTTCTCTCTAATCATCAAGAACTCAGTGGGGTCAGCACGTCACCTGCTATTGTTTGAAATTACCTTGATTTTTGCCCTCCTTGTTGAATAATTGTTTACTTCAGTCCCATCAGATGTTGTAGGGCTCCTGCAAACTTCTATCTGGGGCCAACCTTCCCTAACGAACATTCTTTAGCTGAGAATGTGGTTCAGCTGGTAGGCTGCTTACCTTGCGTGTAAAAAGTCCTGAGTCCCGTTTAGTAAGCCGAGCATGGTAGCACACCCGTGTAATGGCAGCGCTTGGAGGTAAAGGCAGGAAGAATGGAACTCTGAGGTCATCCTTTGCTAACTACATAATGAGCGCCAGGCAAGCCTGAGAACACGAGGACCCATTCGAAGTAAATAAACCAGGTGGAGCTAAATAGTCACTGCGCAAAGATAACTTCCCCATAGCTCCAATCCTATACTCTCTTTGTTTTGACCAAAGTGGTGCTCTCTGAAAAGACAGAGATGTGATACCCCCCATATCTAGCTCTGTTGGGCAATAATCTTAGGAATAATCTTGTACCTCTTTATACCACCTAGCAAAGTCAGATGACAGCAGCTCCCTTCTGATGACTCAAGTTTAACACTTAAAGCTTTCTCTTTAGTCGGTATATGTGAAACCATTTGAGAACACCGAGACCTGTTTACTTTTTATCATTTTTGTAAAAGATGAGCTTTTACTAAAAAGGGGGGGAGAGACAAGGGTCTTGCTTTTTTTTTTTTTTTTTTTTTTTTTTTTTTTTTTTGGAGCTGAGGACCGAACCCAGGGCCTTGTTCTTCCCTAGGCAAGTGCTCTACCACTGACAAAAATCCCCAACCTGACAAGGGTCTTTCTATATAGCCTGGGAAGTTTGTGTAAATTCATGTTATACCTCAGGTCACCGTTAGGTCATGACAGCGATGTTTGGTGACTTCTGTTCATTTCTGAAACACCAACAGATGTGGTCACATAACTACTGCACGATAGCAAATGAATATGTATAATGTAATGATTTAATTGAATATCCAAGCTATGAGGAAGATAGTTTTGGATATTATTTATCACAAACCATGAATTTAGTGTTTGTTGAGAAGATAAAAGCAGGTCTTAAGAAAATAACGAATCCGCTGGCCAACAGAAAAGAATGTGAAGAAACGACACACCTCAAGGGTTAAGTGCTTCAGATGTGTGTGGATCTAGAATTGGCTTCCTAGTGAGGCAAACATTTCTCATTTTTTGTAAGCGCTGTGTTTGACCTAGAAATGTATAAAACATAGAGATATATACATATTTGAAAAAACTACAATATCAACTATTTTTGTCTTAATTTAAACATCCTATATGTGATCCAATCTTCCAGGCTATGGCTGTCTAAATTTGGCCTCATAGCTGCCCCCTCGACATATATACCATCACGATGTCAATGGCACTTATTAGAGAAAAAGGTCACCAGTGTATTTGTGGGTTTTGTGTTATTCCTTACCAACTGTTAGATCTAAATCTCCTATCTTTCCCTACCGGCCTCAGTTTTGTCTCTCAGCCGTCAGAAACAGACTTTTAAAAGATGGTGCAAGCCCAGAACCTTGACACAATCCCCTGACTACCACACCTTAATGAAACTGACACAAGAGGAAAGGGAAAAACTTGAGGCGTTTTCAGTTTACTTAGAACGGAGTTTACGGATGAACATTTTGACGCAGGCAAACTCCGTAGCCACGTGATTCACTTAAAACATGTAAGAAACAGTACCAAGTCTCGCTAAATCTCCAGGAAGACAGAAAGGGGCCACTTTACTCTTACACTCAGATCGATTGGCAAGGATATAATAAGAGGAAGAGATTATGAATAAACTCGCTTTATTAGATAAAGGTTCCTGAATAAATTATTCGCAGACTGGTGCTAGACTCACAACTGTGTCTATCTCTCCGAAATGCCAGAAGGCATTAGCATTAGAAAACCAAGCCATAGAATCCACAAATTAAAGGCGAGATAACATGAGCGTTCAATCAGAAAAATTATTAAATTCATTTAAAGAGCAAAAAATAAACCCTAACAAACTCATACTTTCTTGGTCTCTAAAGGTCTCTAAAAGCAGGGTATTTCTTGGTAAATTGAAGGTTCCTTTGGAACTGAGGGCAGGATTCAGATGTGAGTGTTTTTAACCTTTATTTCAATTTCTATCAACTTTTTAGCCAACTTTCTAGGAAATGCAAAGAATAAAATAAAATTCACTAAATGACTAGAGAGAGTCGCCAGAGAAACAGACTTTCATCCTGCATCTACACCCATCCCCGAGCGAGTGTGGCCTGCGATCTTCTTTTGACACTCTTTCGAGGTCAATATCAAGTTTCTGGTATTTCCATAAATGTTAAAAAAAATACTCTAGAACAGTTTATTTTTGCATTAATCTTGTCTTTATATTTTATATTTTTATGTGTGGGCGGGTATAGGTGCCATGGTGTGCATGTGGAGGTCAGAGGTCAACTTGTGGGATTTGGGGATCATGGGGACCAATCTTAGGTTAGCGGATTTGGTTGCCAGCTTCACCTGCCCTCTTGTTACTGTGACATCTTTGCTAAACTCAGAGGGACTTCCACTCCCAGGGCAGGCCAGTCCCTACCACACTGGGTAACCATGAACACATCCTAGAAATAAAAATGCTTGCATCTTAAGCCCATACCCCAGCCTCATTGTCCCTGCGCTCAGTGAAGAGACAGCAGTTCCCATGGGTCCACTGAAATGAGTCAATGAGCAGAGTAGCCCGCCCTACACCTGTTTGCCATGCGCTCCCCTTCCTTCCCTCAGGGACTACGCAGGGAGAAACTGCCTGTCATTCACCCTTCCCGCCTCTGCCTCCTGGCCATCCTAACCCCACCCCAGTGTCCGCCTCCAGGGAGTGGGCTGCCTGCTCTCACGGGAGGTGAGCAAAATCCCATCTGTTTTCAATTAGTCCTCTCTGGATCTGTAGACCTCGGCACCCCTGAATAATAATAAACGTGTCTGAAAACAACGTGAGGTCAGGAACTATTTATAAAACTTGCCAGGAAATTCTACAAATAACCTGGATATTTTCCCCTGCGGGGACAGCATTTTTTTTTTTTTTAACAGTACGTTTTAAATGGTTTCTCGGCTTCCTCGTGTTCTCTGTTTCTTCCTGGGCTGATTTGAAGCTTCTTTGTTCCTAGCTGCTCTCCTCAGCTTCATCACGTGGTCATTCACTTCACGTCTTGGAACGCTTGCCCGCTCTCCTCAGCTTCATCACGTGGTCATTCACGTCACGTCTTGGAACGCTTGCCCTTTCTTGGTAGCTTCCAACCACGACGAACCTCTCCCTCATCAGGGCCTTTTGGGCCAGGGCACAAAGTTTGCCCTCAGCTTGGAATGCTCTTGCACAGGACACTGCTGGTCCCTCGTCACCACCTCAAATTGACCTTCTCTGCCACCTCACCTAAATTCAATCCCTCCTCTCCAACCTTCCATCTTTTGTACATCGATGTTTTCTTGAATTCTATTTATTATCCCACCGGTACTATTGCAACCCTAGATGGTGTTTTTCTGTTTTATTTTACTTGCTTTTGGGGCAAGATGAGTTTCTAGGGCTTGAACCTCATGCATACTAGGTGAATGCTCTCCTGTAGACTGCATCCTGGGCAACTATTCCACTCTCTTACCATCTGTTTCTGAAGGAGCCAGAATTCCTCAGTTGTCAAAATTTTAGCTTAGTACTTGGTACCCAGTTACAAGTACCCAGTACCAAGTACCACCCAGTGCTTGGTGGTGTTAATGTTCGAATGAAGAATTTAAAAAAAGGTCACAGGATTGCAAGGAAACAGTGAGATGACCACGCTCTGTAGAGCTGGTGCAGTTAGAGAGAGAGGGTGAAGGACAGATGACGGTCTGTCTACACAGTAGGAGGGTCAGGCAGGTAGGAGCATAAATATCTTTCACGACATTTACTCCTCAAAGGCTTGAGTGAAGGAAGACTTACTAGCTGTCAGAAGTCCCGGGATTCATTTCCCACTTACCAACACCATCACCACCTCTGTGCAACTTAAATCATTGACTGAAAATATTATAACAGGATTAGATGTATACAGAGGCACAAAACGCACTTTAGTGCTTCCTAGTGGGTGGGAGACAGTTCCAAAAAATTGGATGTATAAAATAAATATCACTGTGCATCAAATTTCCCATAATCCTGACATCACTTAAAAAGTGTCCCATCTGGCAATTTTACAACAGGAAATAGAGAAAGGTTAAGGTTTTAACTCGATTCAGGTGTCATTTGATATATACACACAGGAAATTAGATCTTGCGAATAATTTTTTTTCCCCAATCAAGAAGTTTGCAGCCCAGAAGAAAGAGATGCTTCAATCCATTTTAGCTGCTATTCTCATTTTAGCTGCAGTTTTCCTGGTGGTAATGCTCAACACTGTTCTGCATCGGTCACTCAGAACTGCAGAATGTGTGAAGTTTGAAACGTCCCTGACGGTCACCGTTCTTCCTAAACTTTAAGGGCAATAAAACTTGAGCTATTCAGTACAGGAGGTGGAAGGAATATGAGCGACAGGTAACAGATGACGGAAAAGAAACAGTGTTTCCTAGATGTAGCCACGCAGTAGCGCATATGAATTCATGGCAGCTGAGACCTGTGTAGGCTCAGGCCAGAGGAAGTTCCTGCACAGGGATGGGTGGGTGCAGAGTCCCATCCTCGGAAGCTTCTGGTAACTGAGAGCTACCAGGAGAGGAAGGGCTAGTTTTCTTTAACGGTGCAGCCCTTGATGGTTGACCATGCTTCACTGAAAGGTCACACAAGAACTAATGAAAACTATGGAAAGAAAGCCCTGTGATCTGCTGCCGCCCTGTGCCCTGTGCTGCAGGGCCTAAGTGGGGAGGGGCCTGTTTTCCATTAGCTGTGTAGTTGTTTCTTCCTAAAGGAACCCTTTCTTCCTCAAGCAAAGACTAAAGCAACTCAAACAGGACAGGGCGCTCAGAGAGTGAACAGGCTCCTTAGCCACGCCTAAGCCCCGCCCCCGCCCCGCCCCGCCCCCAACCCCTCCAGATATAAAGAATACTTATTGAGGGAGAGAAGCAGCCTATAACTTGTGCCTAGGGCTCCAGGGATTGCTAAATGGCTGCCTCTTGTCAGCAAGGCAACTACCTGAATCACCCAGGCTCCTGCAAGTGACAGCAATAGTCTCTCACCTAGAGAGACCTTGGGTGGATTTGTTCTTTGGTCCATCCTGGGTGTCCTGTCTGTGGTGAGTACACTCTGCTCTAAGCACATCACCAAAGAAGGGTAATACAGCACGAGCTATGACTCTGTTCTCCCCCCATACACACACACACACACACACACACACACACACACACACACACACAGGAGACGTACCTTGCATGTGTCTTTCCTGGCACAGTGCATCTCTAACTCCCATATCCTAAATTCAAAATGCAACAAAATCTAGAACCTTCTGAGCGTTGATATGGTACTGTATGTGCAATTCCACACCTGACATCACATGACAGGTCACAGAACAGAGGCACCATGGGAATATTTTATTAATGGTCACATGGGAAAAGTGGATATAAAATACAGATTTTCCCTGCACCTCATCTCCAAGATATATACATATATATGTATGTATATATACATATGGATATATACATATATATGTGTGTGTGTGATATATGTGATATATGTCTATATATGATATATAACAGATCCTCACCTCCAAGATCTATCCCTCTCTATATATACATATATTGATTATATGTAAATGTATAGATGATAGATAGATATACACAGGTAAATATAGAGATATGTACATATGTATGTATATATGAACAAATAATATTTCAAACCCTAAACACATCTGGTCCCAGATAACTTCAGCTAAGGGACAAAAGATCCACACTCTAAGTCAATGCGGGTGTCAGTGTCGTAAGCAGGGCCACGTGGGGTGGTGCACACCACCTACTAAGCCAGAACTTGGGATGTCAAGGCAGGAGAATACAAGAGAGTGATATGAGGTCTGTCCTAAACTATACAGCAAGACTGTCAAAAATCAAGAAGTGGAAGGACGTCACAGCATCTTAACCCTCAAATCTCCCACGCTGCTCTTCAGAATTAAAGACAAGGTCCATTAAACTCTAACCTGTATTCCAATGGCAAGCCATGGCTTCACCTGACAACAATACATGCGATATTTTCAAAGAAAGGAGAAGTTTAGATATGACAGGCGCAAGGCACTGAACGGATTTACTGAGAAATATCTCCAGTGAAGAAGTGCTTCCAGACATAACTTATACATTTAATATGCCCGGCAATGACTCATAACCACTCAGCAGGGCTCTCCTATTGAAATCACCCCACTCCCCATTAATTTTGCTGACTGGGATTTCAGGCCAAGATTAAACAGTTAATTTTTCAAGTAGCCACCCGGTCGCTTTTTCTACTAATGGAGGATAGCGAGGCCAGGGAGCGTTTGCCCACTCGTAGAGACAAAACGGCCTTTTGTACCAGACTGCAGGGAAAATGCTAGTCCTGGAATGGGCTTTGTTATTCTACTGTATGCATCCTATAGAAATTGAGAATTTTCTTATTCAAACAAAGTTACAAAATACACATCTCAGATGAGGAAAAACCCAAAGTCATACAACACCGGTTGTGAGAAATGATTGTGATTCGAAGAGTTTTTGGCCCGTTATTTCTCAGTTGTTCTTTGTTGCTAATCTGACTGGATTTTCGAACCACCTAGGAGATACACTTCCGGGGGTACATGTGAGGGTGTTTCCAGAGAGTTACTTCTTCACTGAAGAGGGAAGGCTCACCCGGAACATAGGTGACACCACCCTGTACACAGGCTAGGGGTTCAGTTTCATAAAGAGAAAATGAGAAATCCAGATGAACACACTGTAACGTCATTCCCTCTCTGTGTGTCTCGGTCTCTTGAGATGTGAGGACTCCTACCCCACACTCCTGCTGCCACGAGCTCCCCCAAAACTCCCCCACAACCCCACAACAGACTGCAAGCTCTCTGGGACCAGGACAAATACCTCCTTCTAGAAACTGCCTTTTGCTAGCTCTCTGTCTACAACGAAAAGTGTGAGGGAAGCATTCCACTGAGAACACTCGCCTGCCAGACACTGAGTTTAAATAATGTGGTTCCTGCAAAAATCACGAGAGGCATCACCCCAAAAGACACATAACGAGACCCAATCTTACTCCAGGAAGGCAGCCCCAACTCTGATCTTACAGGCAAGGATCAGAATAGCTGAACTCTTTTTCAAAAGCTACTTCCTATGTGTTCCCTACCGGACAGAGCTAAAAATGCTATGGGCCTTTCCTCAGGGAAACTTTTATGGCAATGCTGTTGGCTACTTGCTAACTCGGAGCATCAGAAAGCACCACCGAACACTGTTCCCCGAATACCTGCCTCCTACCTGACACTGGATTGTCAGATTGTTCCCTAAGCCCTCTGAGACGCACGGGGATGCGGCTTGCAAGGAAAATAAGTGAAGATTTATATCCTGCCCTCAATTTATTCAAAACGTACCACTCTCCAGCTTTTTAAGGAGAAAATGATTACATATCCAGTTATCTTGAAATAATTAAAAGGTCATCAATTTCCTGTCATGGATGTGATATGGTTTAATTACATTCTATGAATATATTGACCAGACCGTCGCGGGGACACAGTCCTGAGGAGAGGTTATTATCTTAACAAAAAACCGACATCCATTGAGTTGGGTGTAAATATGTAAATAGAAACCGAGGGCTAGGGGGACCTCAAAACTGACCTCAATGGCAGAGCGGGCTTGAGCCAAAGAGAATTTAATGGCACACATTTTCTCAAGAGAAATGTACCTTCCCAATGAAATATTTACTCTGAGACATTTACATTTATTATGTTAACTTGCAATTGTTTCCCAAGTAATAACTTTCATCCTTATCACACTACTGAAACTGTACAAAGAAAATAGTCGACAAAATAACACAACTAAGTAGACTTCCAAGGTAACAGTATTCTGTTTACCCTGAGCTATTTTAAAGAAGCAAGAAGGAAGGAGTTCCTAAGAGCATAGGAAAGGAACAGGATCCACTGTCCCACTAGTCTACCACCATGTGTGCCGGCCAAGAAGCCTACCCAGTAAACAAGGCAGAAAACTCCCCCAGTCAGCTGGAGGGGGGACAGGGCTAACATCAGTCTACCCACCAGTTGCTTACAATACAGGGCTGGGCTTGATTCCAACTACAGACACAGCCTCTCCCTGGAAGAGGAAGTCGTCCCCCTTGGCAACTTTGCACCTGGTCACGTGAGACAATGTGCTCCTCCCCCTTATTTGGAAATGTTCTGTTCACAGTCAATCAGGGCCTGACCAGCTAGTTAGCTTGCCCCTCTCCCACCCACTACGGAGGTCTCCTCTGTAAATCCCTCCTGGGGCTGTATTCTCTCTCTCACCCCAATACAGAGGAACCTTCAGATTAGGAGCTGAGGTACAGACTTCCAAACAAACTCCGTGCTGAAAGTCTGGTGCACTGAAAGACTTGCTATGGTCTTAAGAATTTGAAAGGGATTAAAGTTAAAACATGGTGTTTAAAAATCAATTGGCCGTGCTCTTCCCAGAGTACACCAAATCAAGGCAGCCTTGGGGGTAGTAGGTGAAACAGGAATAATCTAGACCTGTCTGCCACAGCCCATGCTATAAACCGATAGTTCAGGAAAGCACTAAGTTCTGAAGTGAAACTGAAAACCAGCAGATCAAACTAATCACAAAATTAACTAACATCGCATATGTATGTGTGTATATGATGTATGGCTGGGAATTCCTTTAATGTACATAAAAAATATTTCACCTTATTTATTCTTTAAGGAACACTTTAAATGATTGAGGATTAACTAAGCTGGTGGAGTAAATATGTTTTCATGTGTTTATTCAATATGTAAACTCTTTTATAATGTCATTGTGGTCATAGTTGCAATCAGACGTCTGATAAGAGCCAATTTAAAGTAGGAAGTCTAGTGATTTCAGAGTTACATGGTGGTAGGGAATCACGGCTGTAGGGAACTCTCACCACAGCGTCAGGCAGCTTCCTCAAAAAAATGAAGGAACAGAAAGTAGAGAGACAGGTTGGGCCAGATATAACCTCAAGCCCTGACCCTACACCCTCACTCTTCTGGCTAGCCTCCATTTAAAAGGCATCTACAGTCTCCCATATCTTCGCTACCAGCTGGGAGCCAAGTGTTGAAACAAACCAGTCTGAGTGGAGACAGTTTAGACCAGTGGCTCTCAACCTTCCCAACGCTCCAACACTTTAGTACAGTTCCTTGTGTTGTGGTGACCCCCAATCAGAACAGTATTTTGCTGCTGCTTCATGACTGTATCTTGACTACTGTTGTGAATTGTAATGTAAATACCTGATAGGCAGGATATCTGACGTGTGACACCCCTGAAGGAGTCATGACCTACAGCTTGAGAACCATTGCTTTAGACTTTCGCCCCACTGTTCATGTAGCGAGAGCCTTACTAAAATTCTTCACCAAAATACATCCTGAAAGGGTTTAAAATCTAAATATTGATAGATAAGAAATCAAGGAGAAAATTGAAATAAGTATCCGTCATGCTTAGAGCAGGTACAACTTATCGCTCAGAACAGAAGCATTAACCTATCTGTTAAGAATTTAAGCTCTTATTCATCCAAAATAGATACACGGAAGAGAAACAAAGACAAAGTACCCCATTTGGGGGAAACTGTCTCGGTAAACACCACATTGACAAAGTGCTAATACCCCTTGGTCTGAAGAGACGCGTCAGAGCTCATGTTAGCATATTAAAGTCCCCACAGATAAATTGATGAGGAACGCACACAGCCCGTCTGACATAGAAATACAGCCAATCAGCTGATGTGTGGAAAATGCTTTTCAGAGTAATCAGAGAATAGCACTGGGCAACTCCCTTGACCCCTGTAAAACTAACAAGTTTGGTTTTTTCAATGGTGTCCACTGATGAGAAGGAAAGGCTAAGCTCCAAGATGGCCAGCATCCTGGAACAAACCCTTGAGAAAGTAATCTGCCAAAGAGCCTCAAACCGGCTCTTCTCAATAACCCCACCTTTGCAAAGGGGGCCTAGGAAAATAACCTAAAATATCGGAAAGTATTAGTTATAACATCACATAGATTAGTTATAACAGCAAGAAGGGGAGAAAAGAACTCAACCAGCAAACATGAACATACACGTTACACGATCTATCTACAGTCACGGTCTAGGTTCCTAAGAAGATTGCGCAAACATGGAAAATGGATTTTTTAGCAAACACAAAAGCAAGATAGAAATAGTACAAACGTGGTAGTTACGTTTGTACTGAAAGCAAATAGAATGAGTATCAGAAGGATATATTAGAAAATGTCAGGGTTGGGGATTTAGCTCAGTGGTAGAGCGCTTGTCTAGCAAGCGCAAGGCCCTGGGTTCTGTCCCCAGCTCCAAAAAAAAAGAAAAAAAAAAAAAAAAAAAAAGAAAGAAAGAAAATGTCAACTGCCTCTCTAGGTAGTTAGACCTACTACCTCTAAGCATATTCACTGGTCTAAGCTTACTTTTTTTGTTTAGCCCGAAGCCCTTCCCACTCTAAACTATCTCTCTGCTGTCATTGTCAAACTCTTATGGTCTGTCACCTAAGCTTAAAAAAAGAATCATTTTTAAGTGCTCTGCTGTGGTTTAGATGTGTAATATCCCTACTCTCTCATGTGCTCTATACTTGGACCCCAACTGGTGCCAGTGGTCTAGAAGACTGTGTATCCCTAAGGAGCTGGGGCCTCACTGGAGGAAGTGTGTCACCGGGAATGGTCACTGACGTTTTTATAACCCAGCCCCACTTCCTGTGTGATCTCTACTTCCTGTTTCACCAAGATGTGAAGGAGGAGTCAAAGCTATACAGTCCAGTCACCACCCAGCCACCTGCCACTACCCAGCCACCTGCCATCACCCAGGCACCTGCCACCACCCAGCCACCTGCCACTACCCAGCCACCTGCCACCACCCAATCACTTGCCACCACCCAGCCACCTGCCACCACCCAGCCACCTGCCACCACCCAATCACCTGCCACCACCCAGCCACCTGCCACTACCCAGCCACCTGCCATCACCCAATCACCTGCCACCACCCAGCCACCTGCCACCACCCAATCACCTGCCACCACCCAGCCACCTGCCACCACCCAGCCACCTGCCACCACACCTTCCCAACCATGAAGGGCTGTGTCCCCTCAAACTGTGAGCCACAGTTACCCTTCCTCCCTCAAGTTGCTTCCAATCAAATATTCGGTTTTAAAAATAGGAAAAGTAACTAATTTAATACGTTCTCCATGTTGAAGAGTGTGGGTCCTGGCCACCATCTTTCAGGAAATAAATTCTTGCCTCTAATTTTTTCTAAATTTGTTTGCAAATAAGAACCAGCTTTTGTTTGACTTTCATTCATACTGTTGGTATGTTAATAACAAAAATAAGAGCTTTGGCATTTCATTTAAAAAAATCTGAAGGATTTACCCTTTACAACGACAGGGTTGTTTTGTGGTTTTTTGTTTGTTTTTTGTTTGGTTGGTTGTTTGGTTGGTTGGTTGGTTGGGTTTTTTTTTCTGTTGTTTTTTTTGTTTGTTTGTTTTTGTTGTTTTTGTTGTTGTTGTTTTTTTGGTGTAACATTTTAAAATTCCACTGGAGCTGGAGAGATGGCTCAGTATTTAAGAGCACTGCCTGCTCTTGCAAAGGACCAGGATTCAGTTCCCAGCACCCACATGGCAATTCACAAACATCTGTACCTCCAGTTTCAGGGGATCTTCTGCCCTTTTTTTTTTTTTTTTTTTTTTTTTTTTTTTTCATCTTTATTAACTTGAGTATTTCTTTTCTGCCCTCTTTTGACCTATGCTGGAACTGCATTTACACGGTGCACTTCTAAACAAGCAAACACTAACGCAATAAAATAAAATAAACCTTAAAAATAAATAATAAAACTCCATTGATTATCTTACAACCACCATAAAGTGTTTGTTCGCCATTTTCTCCATAAACTTTGAAGCTCAAATGAAAAAATAACAGAACTTTAAAGATATCTACACGTGATTTTTGCATATATACAGCTAGAAGCTAAATTGACTTTTAAAAAAGACTCAAAATATAATGATATGGCCCCAATATCGTAAGCATTAAGTTTTTAAACTGTTTGTCCATTAATATTTTTACATTTGCAAATCATGCTTAAGAAAATCTTTTGGGGCAATGAGCTGACTGAATGGGCCACGTCAGTGTGGGAATCTGAGTTCAGACCCCCAGAACTTGCTGAACATTGGATGTGGTAGTGCTCAGCCCATCTGTATCCTTAGAGTCCCTAATAGAATATGGGAGGCAGAGACAGGAGCATGACTAGGAGCTTGTAGGCCAGCTAGCCTGCTATACACAGGGGTGAATGCCAAAAGATCCTGTCTCAAATAAGTTAGAAAGCAAAGACCTCCTCTGCACATATACAATGTCATGTATGTATACGTGAAAACACACACACACACACACACACACACACACACACACACACACACCAAGAAAGAGGGGGCGCGGGGGAGATTTTTTTTCTAAACATAAACGATTCTTCCAGTCAACTGCGAAAGTCATCAAATGTTGAATTTGCCCAAAGTGGAGTTTGAGACTGACAGAGGGATGAGGAGAGCAGGCTCTGACACACAGCCAATCATTGAGCCAGGAGTCGTCCAGGCAAGCCCTGAATCTTGGGAGCCTCTTGGCCTTGAGAGCCACAGGACCTGTTGCCTTAGAAACACAAGCTGGAATACAGCTGGAGAATGGGGCATATCCCGGGAAATTTTAGTCCACCTCTCTCCCTGCTTTGTGCTCTCTCATGCGGAAGCTCCATCCACTGCTAGGCAGGAACAGTACATAGAGATCGGCAATCAGCCCCTTCTGGCCGCTACGGAAACCCTGTTCCAACAAACGAGTAAGGCCAAGCAGGAAAGCTGTCGAATATAGCATTTGGCTTCCCTTGCCTGTCTTGTAGCCCCCGTTGGGTCAAGTGAGAGACTAACTAGACAGTATGGTATAATAAATAGTGTCGTCACATTCCCTTTCTTTCAAAAATCACAGCTTTGTAAATAGAACTCATTGTCCCACACTCAGTAGCCAATAGGCACGTGCGGTTACTTAACTTTAAACTTGGGGAAATTGAAAACTTGGTTGTATGAGCCACATTCAAACTTCGCCACACTGTTGGCTTCCACATCTCGCCCTAACAGCCACAAACCAGTTCCACCACCGTATAAGGGTCTCGAAGTCACCGCTCTTCTGGGTTCTAGCAATGGTGCACAGGCCTGGTCCCCCATTTCCACGACGGAAATACTTAGCCGGCTTCACCAGCAATCCCCAGGGAGAAGGCTTGAGTGCTATTTACATTTAATTAATTAATTAAAATTCGCCTGCAGCCCCCTCATAGCGCACACCCATGGCTGTGGTCAGCGTCGCACACAGACTTTGTCATTTTGCTGACGGACCACACATTCTCATTGATCAATTCTAAATTGGATTATTGTTAGTTTTAAAAGCGCCTGAGCAGCAGAAAGTGGCCGTGGTGGCAGGCAAAGGAGAGATGGATAGCAGAATAAACAGGGGAAGTGACAAGATTGGCGACAGAATTGATCACTGTCAGCAGGTCGGTGGTCAGCCGGCTGCCCTTTAGTGTCCAAAGTAAACATCAGAATAATGTTTAGACAAACACATTTGATTTTTGAGGTAATGGGTATGTCAACTAAATGACAAACCTTAGAAAGGTCAAAGGGATATCCATTTTTCAGACTTTTTCAACGATTAATCATTGATTTGGGTGCCAGCGCACTTCTCCGCAGAGTGGGAGAGCTTGCTGGCTAGCGTGTGGCTGGACAACACTCACAAGTCCACATCAGCACCACCAGCAAGGGCTCACCCGGTACTTTTCTCCATGATGAAAGCCTTACTGTGAACAGGGTGTTCCCTCTTTAAAAATGGAAACAGAGACGTCCCTGGGTGTAGGGACGTCTTCAGTTGTGTAGAAATGGTATACACAGCAGGACCTGTCTAAATTCTTCAAACGCAACCCATCCTGATCAGCGGGATTCAGGAGAGACGCCACTCACTGTAATAGTGCCTGCGTGCCCCTCACTGGACAGAAACCTCCAAGGCTTTTACAATCTCATCCCAATGCGGGGTGCCATTAGTGAACCATAAGTACCCCAAAATTATAATTTAGTGCAGTTCCCTATTTACTGGGTTAGTGCACGCGTGCCTGTGTGTGTGTGTGTGTGCACTTGTTCATGTGCGTGTACAGGAACACATTTGTCTCTACAAGAGTGTGGAAGCACCAGGCATCCTTCCCAATCGCCGTCCACCTATTTTCTGGAAGAGGGCTTCTCACAGAACCTGGAGCTCACTGATTCAGCAAAATCAGCACTGTGACACCTACTGAGCACATAAAGGTGCCTCTTGAGACTTGTTAGAAGAAACCAGCAGGGACAGCATTGCACTCCAGAAAGCAGCTTGCGTCTATAAGGAACTACTAAAAATAACTTGTGTTTCTCATGGACTGCCACGCTGAGCTGGCAGTTGCCAGTGTGCTGAAGCAGTGTCAGTCACCAAAGGGCTTGGAGTCCCCCACCTAGGAAGTACATGGTGCACTCTGCAATGAGAAAGACAGCTTCTGAGAAAAACGCGATGGAGCTCGACTTCTGTGGTGGTTCGAATGCGCATGTGTCCCCTGCCTAGGCTCAGCTGGTGAATATTTGGTCCCCAACGAGTAGATTAAGTAGATTTAAGAGGTACAGCCTTGCTGGAGGAAGTAGGTCAGGGCAGGCTTTGAAGTCTCAAACCTTTGCAGATTCCCAGGGTTTGCTCTCTGCCTCCTGCTTGCAAGTCAACAGGTGAGCTCTCAGCTTGGCTCTCAGCATCCAGTTCCTTCTGCAACTGCTGACTCCACCTCGGCCTCCGCCTCCGCCTCCGCCCCCGCCCCCGCCCCCGCCCCGCCCCCGCGCCCCACTCCACCATCATAGACCCTAACACTCTGGAACCATAAGCCCAAATAGACTCACTCTTCTACAAATTGCCTCGGCCATGGTGTTTTACCACAGCAGTAAAAAAAGCCTCTCACACAGATTCTGTAGATCTCCTGATTCTCTGGTAAAAAGCGTCTCAGGAGGGAAAAACACAAATGTTGCAGGCATCTATTTCCTCAGCATGTAAAACTCCTGAAAACTTCCTGTGTAAGAAAATAGCTGGCAAGTCTTTGATTGTGTTTGCATTGTAGGAAGAGTCTTAGCTCAGGTCAGTGTGCAGATTACCACAGACTGGGCGGCTTTAAAAACAAAACAAAACAAAACAAAAAAACGAAAAACAAACCTGAATTTTTATTTCCCTATCAGTCCTGGGTGCTGCAAATCAAGATACCAGAATGAGCAGGGGTGTGTAAAGGATTTCCTCCACTCTGGAAGATAATTGTCCTCAGTTCTAACAGAGATTGGTTCCTAGGTGTCTCTCCTGAGGACACTAATTTTGTGTCAAGGGCCTCACCCTCACACCTCCCCTAACCTTCTTAGGGCACTGATCTTACCGGTCACAAGGGCCTCCCCATCACACAACTGTGGGATGAGATTCATCCATAGAGGGGACGCGTAGTTGCCAGCTTTCTGAGGCAGAGGTACGGGGGGACTCCATCGCATCAAAACCAACTAAGGAATTGAAGAACAATAAAAAGAACAACAGCCCGGAAAAAAAGACATCTTGCCACAAAGTGACTATAGCTGGGAAAATGGAGACAAGGTGGCCATGATGTCCAAGCACAGGGGACACTCGAGGTTCCCTGACTCGTCTATTTAAGATGACAAAAAGTAGAATTTCTTCATCAAAATTCAGTTAGGGGGGAAAAAATGATGTCTCAGGATTAGCGAGATTACCCTCTGGTAAAAGCCCCCTGTTGCAAAGCCTAGCAACCCAAGTTGCTAGGGACCCATGCGGGAGAAGGAGAGCCAGTTCCTGTAAGTTTTCCTCTAATGTTTACACACACACACACACACACACACACACACACACACACACACACACGGTAAATAAATTTTAATCCTGTATCTCAAAATTACTGTATGCCAGCTATGACTTTCCAATCATTTTTTATTATTTACTTTTAATTTTTTTGGCAATTTTTATACATGTATATCAAGTATCTGGGTCCTTTGTATCCACAGTGACTCCCCCTCCCACTGAACTCCTTTTTCCCAGGATGGCCCCCTCCTATTTTCCTTGGGTTTGTTGAGTTTTGGAAACCCACTGAATTTAATTGGGGACACTTGCGTGATTGCGAGAGGGGCATATTTCCTGACGTTTGAGCAACTTACTGGTGGCTACACCAATGGGGAAATGACTCTTCCTCCCTAACAACCATTAAGTGCCACTAGCTCCTGAGGGAGGGTGGGGTCTCGTGAGCCCCGCCCCAGCCCGTGATGGATAGCCTTCCTTCTCATACATGCCTGATCCAGGTATCCACGCTGCTGTAAGTTCATGAGTACAAAGGGCATGCCCTGTCCAGAAAGGTGTCTAATAGCTCCTGGATTCTTTCTGGCACTTTCTCCAACGTTCCCTGATCCCTGGGCAGGGCACCATAGATGTCCTGTTTAGGGCTCAATGGGCACTTGTGGTCACTCGGTCACTCGGTCTTAGCAGTCAATTTGACTGTTAAAAGTCTTTGCATTAGCCGTTGCTTACTGCAAACAGGAGCGTCTCTGACCAAGGCTGTATTCTATGGGAATACACATGAATATTTAGAAGGCAGTCAGACAGCATGGCCACTTAGCAAAACAACAACAGGAGGCTCCCCCTGAGAGCCTGTGACCTGGCATTTTACCACTGGGAAGGCAAAAAGATGAAAGATGCTATCAGAGAAGGAAACTTACAGTAGGAGGTCATCAGCAGTTAAGTTGGCTGCAACAGGAGAGGGGAGTTACACAGAAGGAATTCTCTGCCATGGGAAAGACCTTTAAATGGAAGAAGAGTATTACCGAGGGTAACCAACATGTCGTAGACCAATGCAGGGCCAGCAATGCCCAAAAATGGGGAAAGCCTGTGAGGTCAGACAGGTCAGGAAAGCATCCATGAACAGGTACACCTTTCCAAGGCCAACTCTCAATGCTGCTGTAACAGACACCCTTGAAATGGTGGAGCAACCAGCAATAATTATTTCAAACAAGCATCTCATCGGTGGGAGCAGCAACTCAATGGCAAAGGTCAAAGGTAGGATTGGAAAATCCACGTGACATGAGGACCTCAAACATGTTTGAGAGGATGAGACCATTAGATATCATTCCAAATGACTCACAGATGCGAAGGTCACACTGTGTGCCTCCTGCAGGACATCTTGTGAAGGCTTGCTGTCCCGTATGAGTTGGAAATCAGGAGCAGGGCATCACGAGACAGGTTTCCGGAGAGTCACAGAGGAGGATGGGCAAGGGAAGAGAGAGGAAGAGGAGATGGACGGAGAGGACAGAGACAGAGAAGTCCAGAGAAGGGAAGACTCACATCACCCCTCCCAGTAGAGTCTAGCCTTTTGACATCACAACACAATGCCGTCATCTGTGATCTTCACGATTAATCACAGGATAACTGATCTATTTTTAAATCACAAGAGAATCCCTTGAACATGGTACACATCAGAGCAAAAGCTACCTAGAGGCCCAGACCCCACTAAGCTGAGCAAGTAAGTGGTAGAGAGATGGGAGAGAAAGAAGACACCATGAAGGTGGGCACCATGAAGGGAGGC
The DNA here is from genome assembly GCF_011064425.1 of Rattus rattus. Lineage (NCBI taxonomy): Eukaryota > Metazoa > Chordata > Mammalia > Rodentia > Muridae > Rattus > Rattus rattus. Next base: position 51,295,410 of record NC_046157.1, on the reverse strand, counting down.
GGGACTGGAGGCCTGAGGTAGTGAGCGTCAGTCCGATGTGGGTCGTCCGGGCTGCCACTTAAGGCCGTGCTGTTCCATGCTGCCACTGAGGACCACAGTGTCTGTGCCCAAGACCCTGCAGCAGTGAGGGTCTGTGTCAATGACAGTGGCCCATGTTATCATCCACATCCTTGCTGACGTCCCTGGTCTAGGGCCATGTCGATGTCCAAGGCCCACGCAGAGCTGGCCCTGGCCCTTGCTGGGAATGTCCTGGAACGTTGACCCTGGTGACATGGGTGCAGGAGAGCTGGCAGGCTTAACAAGTCAGATACTATGCAGGTCCAAATCCAGGGCTCCGAGTTGGCCCACTGTATCATTTACTCCACCTATAAACTGCCAGACAAGAAGCCGGTCCTACAAATCCAAGGCTACAGGATCTCCATGGCGCAGGGCAACGAGAGGATAACTGAGAGGAGTCCTGGTGGGGATCCAGGATTGATGGTGTAGCAGAAGCCAGAGGCCTCGAACCAGGTAAAGCTTTTGGGCAAAGGGTATACTGTGTGACACACCGTGACAAACCACAGCTTCCATGGCGAGGTGGGGTTCGTATTTTTTTTTAATAGGGGGAGGTTGCAAGGGCAGAGGATGGATATGGAGGAACCAGGAGGTGAGTAGGGTTGAGGTACGTGATGTGAAAGTCACAAAACATCAAAGTTTTTTTTTTCAAATCACAGGGGGAAAAACTCAAAATATCTTAAATATATTTACATTTTTGGGCAGGTCTGTATTCACAGCTATCCTTGGCCACAAGCTGAACACACCTGAGATCTTTCGGGTGCCCTGACGGATTATGGGGAACTCCTGCACAAGAGGAAGTGTGGGAGGAAGGCGGCAGGGTTAGTACACCGTGAGCTGGGCATCTGTCATAGTCTAACATTCATCGGGGTCTTCGTGGCATGCATCCAGTATGATGTGTGACGGTGTGTGGCAGTATCTTGGTGTCAGGCGTGTCTCCTGCGCCCTCTGTGCTGTCTTTGAACATGCCTGTTGAGGTTTGGTCTGTTGCTATGTGTTTTAATGCTAAGTGTGGCCCCCAAGACCTGGTTACCCCAGAGATGAGAGAGTCCACCTGCAGACCCAAGTGACCTTGCCCCCAAGTTATTTCTGGTTGGTGAATAGAGACGTCTGCAACCTATAGTGGGGCAGAATTGAGGTAGGCAGGGTTTGGTGTTCTCGGCCTTGGGGTTGAAGGAGACCACACATGAGGTGAGAAAGGAGAAGGTAGAGAGAGGAGGAAGACACCATGAGGGCTGACCAATTGGAGTTCAGAGCAGGCCAAATGAAATACAGTAGTCATAACTTGGAATGGTCGATAGGAGATAGATTTTAATAGCATAGAGGGTAGATATCTGCCCAGCATTAGTGCTGATAAAGGCTTATTATAAATATAAATGTCATATATTTTATCTGGGAACTGAATGATCAAAGGCAGGGTAGAAACCCCAGATTGGGATTAAATGTTTTGTACAACACTTGGCCTTGCCTATAGTAGCCATTAGAAGTAAGCTAAGGATGGTTCAAAGCACACAGTGTGCAGCTTGCAAACACCACTCCACTTTATGCATAGAATCTGAGCTTTGTGGGCTCTGGGACCAGGAAAGGGTCCTGGAAGCTCACCCCTCTCCCTCATGTGCATGTTGATAGATGCCTAGTTTGTTTTTAAATGATATAGCTCACGTCCAACACACTCATGAGCTTCTCCAGCTAAGTCAAAAATTAAAAGCCACAAAGGGTTTAGAATACTGTGTGCTCTTGTCTCTGTTTTCTAAGCAGATGATCATACTCATGAGACTACATGTTCAAATCTCCTTTAGTGGCCTCTGTGTGCTCCACAGCAACAGAGCACCTCTTAGAGGTAGGTGGATGCATAGGAAAATAAAACCCAATGGACACAGTGTGTCCCGGCCATTCGGGGTCTTTGCAAAGCTGTGGTCAGGACTCCTGTCCTCCTCCTCCGTAATCTCAGAGTGAGAAAATGGAGAAGTGTTGGACACTAGAGAGAAGTCCAGTGTGTGTTACTACCGCCGTGAGCACAGACAAACCACCATAACTCCTGCAGACTCAGTGGTTGGGCTCTCGTCTGCTGTCAACTACGACACAGAGACCCAACCCACCAGCTTCGACTGTAACGTAAACACGTGTGCTGGTAGCTTCTCTGTGGATGAGCTGTCAATGGTATTTCACAGAGGGTGAGATGTAGGGGGCTGTGTTCAAGTCAAATATAAACCTAGGATGAGAGGAAATTTCAAATTTTTAAAATCGTTTTCTGGAGATACAGTAACATTGAGGCTTTCCCTCGAGTGTGCAGCTCTGTGAGTGTTGCCACAAGTGTGAATTTGCACCAGCACCGCCATAAAAGGAGTGTTTTGTCACCTTCAAGAACTCTACCCCATGAGACTACAAGATGGCTGAGTGGGTAAAGCTGCCTGCCTCAGAGACGCATAACCTAAATTCAATCCCTGAACCTACAATGGTGGAAGGAGAGAGCCAACCCTCAACCCATCCCCAGACTGCAAAAGCTGTCCTCTGACCTCCACACTCCACACGTGCACTGCATCAGCATGTGCCCCCACATACATTAAATGTGTAAAAATATTTATAAAATAATTCCATACTTCTATCCCTTTATACACATATTCTTTCTCTGTCACACCTCTGCAACCACAAACTTATTTCTGGATCTATTCTGATATTTTTTTCCCCTAAAAACATGTCACACAGAGTTTCACGCTGTGCAATGCGGCCTTTTGAACTTTTTCTTCAACCAGCATAACTCCTTTGAGAATCATCCGAGTGATGGCACTAATATTTAGTTTCTTTTTATTGCTTAATGGTATCCCATGATGAAGAAATTGCTTTACAATTCCTTCCTTGAAGGACATCTGAAGTATTTTTGTTTGCTTAAGATTTATATTTATTTATGTATCTGTGTGTAACTGTGTGAGCGGATGCCACATACACGTACAGTGCCCTCAGAGGCCAGAAGAGGCACTGGATCCCTTAGAGCGGTAGTGACAGGGTGTTGTGAGCTGAACTCGTGTCCCCTGAAAAAGCAGTGCATGCTCCAAACTGCTGAGCCATCTCTGTGGCATCACCTTGATGAGTATTTCCTAGACATCCTTCTATATGGCCTTGATTCCCAGTGAGGCAGTGCTAGGGTATATTTAAAGGTCCCTTAGACAGGTGCGGCCAGTAGGCCACCCTTAGGTCACTGGCTGCACTGCCTTCTGGGTGTCCTCTGGAACTCCAGGCTCTTAATCTGAGGTGGATTTCCTATCACTGCGGCAAAGGACCCCGGCAAAAGCATCTTGGAAGAGAGGGGGCTTACAGGACTCATAATTCCAGATCATAGCCTGCCATTTTGAGGAACTCAAAGTGGCAGGAACTTGAAACAAATAGACTATACCCACGGTCAGGAACAGAGAGCTACGGGTTAGCACATGTGTGCTAGGCAGATAGACTACACTCACAGTCAGGAGAGAGAGCTATGGATTTACACATGCATGCTAGGCAGAAAATCCCCAGCAGGTATGCCCACAGGCCAACTTGTCCTAGATGATTCTCAGATAGAATTCCCTTCCCGGGTGTTTCTATAGGTATCAAGCCAACAATCAAAACCAAGTATCCTTCTATCCTTCTTTCCATCCATCCATCCATCCATCCATCCATCCATCCATCTCTGCATCCTGCCCCACAGGTGAGGAGGTTTCCTCTTCTATAGGCTACCACCACTGCACTGCCCTCAATAGAGGTGAGCCCCTGGTCATCCAGAACAAGAGAAATGAACCCTTGCTATTTAATAAGTCAATCACCTCGGGCATTTCATTGCAGTCACGCAAAGTGAACATACTTGACTTATTTTCAGCATCTCATCAGCTGCAATTAGAATTCCGAACATCCAAGTGCAGGTTGCCATGGGAACATGTATCTTCTTTGCCTAAAGATAAACAATATGGCGTGTCAATACCAACATGGCCGTGTGTACCCAGACATTCTCAAACCAATTTCTATAGAGAAAACCCCTGTTAGTCAGTGCGGGTTAAACTAATATGCCTTACCTTCTGTAACGTTTGAGTTGTTTTGATATCTTTGGGGGTATTTGATAGTCTTACGACATAATTAAATAATTTCAAAAAAGAATGTTAACCAAAGCCATTACTCTAGCAGATGTAGAAGCATTTTAGTGGGTCTGTTGAAATATTTGGGGAATGTTTATTCAGCTTTCCAAAAATAAAATAAAACAGCTATTTAGAAAGGGGCCTGGTCAAGAGAACCTTGCATGAGCAAGGTCTTGAAAAGGAAAGGCCCTATATTACACTTTAATGGGAACACAGTGCATCCTCTCACAGGGAGCACTCCTGACAACAGGTGAAGGGCATCATGGGAGTGCTCCAGACAGTGGTCAGCATTTGTTAATCAATCAATCCTATAGGAGTCCCCCATCGCTGAAGTTCTATGGGCCAATCCCTAGCTAGTACCTCCCAGTCCAGTCTCATGGGCTAAGCACCAATCTATATCCTCCAGGTTGAAGATGATGGCATAATGTCCATGTACTTAAAATTCAATTGCATTCTTTTTAATCTATGCCCCATTATGCAGGCCTTGGAAATAGTCTCTGAAGAAGGTAGGCCTTCTATTGATTCCAGTCTGCCTACATAGCAACTGGTGTGTAGCAACGCGTAGTTTAGTAGGAGGGGGAGAAGATATTGATCCTAGGAAACTTAATATTATTAAAAGACAGATGTATTAAGCCTCTTTCCTGGACTTAGCTGAGTATTTTTTCCCTCCCCTTTCCCATTTTCAGAAAAATCAATGGAGCTAACATCCTTGTTAGTTTTAGTTTCTACCGAAGCAGTCTCATGTCACCGTAGAGCCTATACAAAGTGAAGCCTCGGGGCCGGGAGACCTGGGCTGGCGGAAGAGAATAGCATCGCTGGCCCTCATTAGTCACCATCTGGAAGGAGCTATGTTCGAGTTTCACTTCCTTGGTGATCTGTTTTTGTTGAATGGAAAAGTCTCTGGGTATCACTTAGCCTCAGTTACAGATGCTTAAGTAGACGCCGTAAAATTCATCACTCGAAGGCAAATTTCAGCTTGAAAACAATCTAAAGAAATAAAACCAATGAAGATGAACAGAAGAGGATTTTTATGACACACCCACAATCAAAAAAAAATCCTGATAATTTGATATTTAAGAATGCAAGTCACATTTTATTTGGAACTATCAAGCTTTTCTTTTCAGACCAAGAGAGCAGCTGCTTCTGATTTCTGGGAGGACTGAAACATTCTGGAATCTCTCCATATATCCGAGTCATGATAGAATGTTGGTATGTCATTATCAAATGTAACAAGGCTGGGACATGGCTGAGAGGCAGTGAACCGAAAACGGAATCTTCTTCTAATTATGTCCATAAAACTCCTTTTAATTCTGATGCCATAAATTTGGAATTTGAAACAGTGAGAGGGGTCAGATTTTGCAAAACAACACGTTCTTCCTAGATACTACAAGCAGTGTTTTAAAAATAAGATATCAAGAATAATGTGGAAAATATGTAAAAAAAAAAAAATCACACTGTTTGTAAGTCTTTTAGAAGATTTTAGGAGAATTCAATTTTTAGCCTAAAAATATTCATGGTGGATTTTGTAGTTATTTTCTTCTCTGTCTCTGTTCTCTGTTACTTATGGGACTCTCCACTGCCAACCAGCCATGAACGTTGTGAGTGTCTGACTGGAATGGACGCGGGGTTCTGTTCTCTGTGCCACTTTCTGATTTCCCACTTGTCCTAACAGATTTTTCATCTCCACTGTTACCTATAGAACAATCCAAAATCACAACCAAAGTCATGGCCAAGGAATCCCTGTCTTGCCTCTGCTTCTCTGGGCTCTGACTACTGTTTGTGGCCCTTGAAGGAGTGCAGCGGGGCTCCCAGTAACTAGGATCTCTGCTTCTCATCTGCTACCAGAAGAGACAGGCCCTCCCAGGGAACCAAGATGTGCTACGTCAAATCATATGGAGAATTGCTGCGGGCTTGGCAGCAGTGGCTGGGTAAAATGCTGCGTTCTGCCTTGTGCTGAGAGGAACATGCTCAATACACAGGGCCAGAGAGAGTCCAGCCAGGAACCGGGGCAGGGTCATGGTAGAAAAACCGACTTCCTTGAACTACAGTGGACCAAGGGATGGAGGATGCTCCAGTCTGCTTTCTGTTACTGTAGTGGACTGCTCTGAAGAAAAGCAGCCTTGGGGAGGAAAGGGTTTGTGTGGCTTGCACTTCCAGGCTGTAATCCATCACTGAGGGGCAGGAATTTAATCAAGTAGGAGCTCATGAAGAAGTGCTGCTTACTGGCTCACTCCCAGCCTTGTGTTCGGCTGTACAACCCAGGCATACAGAATGGTGCTACCCACAGTGGGCTGGGCCCTCCTATGACAATCAGTCAAGAATTTCTCCAAGGCAAGGCCTCTAGACAATCTGTTCTAGGCAATCCTTCAACTGAGACTCCTTCTGATGACTCTAAGCTAGGTCACGTGGACACCTGATGTTCACTAGGACGGCAGGTTAGGGATTTAGGCCAATGGATTTTTGAAAGTGTCTACCTAAGACTTCTCCCTTGCTTCAGCCAATGGAAGCCACATCAGTCCCCTACCCCCTACTCACCCTATGGAAGCCAAATTAGCCCCCCCCACCTCCAACTCAGCCTAGGGAAGTCACACTAGAACCCAACCTTTACCCCAGCCTATGGAAGCCACAAAACCCTTAGTGAGCAAAACACACATCAGTTAAAACCCAAGTCTATTCTGAACCACACACAACTTATCTAGTCATTGAGCTACTAGTCATCACTGCTAGTAACCACCCTCATTACCTTTAGGGGAAAAGAAAAAGACTTACTAACATTTATTTTTAGTTCTTCCCTTGGACATTGGCTTTGCAAACACCAATGCCCTGTCTCTACAGTTTGAATGTGTTCACCCTTATCTCCAGAAGCTAAAAACATAGGAACCATAGCACAATAGGCCATCACATAAAAGCCCAAGATATTAGAGGACTTATTTCATTGAAGCAAAAAAATAATAGTTTGAAATAAGATAAAGAATGCATTAACGAGATGTCAGACATCTGAATGAGGCTGGATATCTAGATCCAGTCCTCAAAGTAAGTTGCCTAAGACTGGAATCGGATGTTTCAGTCCTTTAGAGGGCCATGTTTGCCCATCCTAACCAGCAAGGCCCATTCTAGAATACAGACTTGTCGTTACCTTGAGGCTGTCTCTCAGGCAGCACAAACTCACTATGGCCACATTGAACCCAGCAATGTTCTGTCCAAACCTTCTCTGCTTTCCTGACAGTATTCCTGCCCATCCCTTTCCCCAGCAGGGACTGTTACAATCAACTTCCAACCCCTTGCCATCCCCTGCTGTCATCTGCTTCCCGGTGGCCATCACTGTGTGTTTGTGTGTGCACAGGTGCATGTACATGTGTGAGCATACATGCACATGACTCCACATGAATGATGGCCACATTGATTTTCATCCTCAGTCACCCTCCACCTTGTATTTTGACATGGAGAGCTCACAGAACCTGGAGTTCACTGCTTCAGCTACAGTGGCTGGCCAGAAAGCCCTGAGATCCTCTTGTTTCCCTCCTCTGAGAGTTGGGATTCCAGGCACACACAACCAACCACATTCAGTTTTTTATCTACATGGATCATGGGGACTGACCTAGGGTCCTCGGGCTTTCCACTGACTGACTGAACCATTTCCTCAGACCCCTCCTGGCTGAGCCATCTCCTCAGATCCCCACTTCTAACCTTCCTGTGATCGCCTGAATCAGCAGCCCGGCAGCATTCATTCATCAAGACATTTCCCACACTTCTCAGAGGCTTCGGCTGTGTCCTAAATGGCCTCTTGCTGACGAGTTCTACGGCCATCTGATGTCTTCTCCTTTGGACTCAAGTCTTCCCTTCCCCCAGCCCCACTCAATCCCTCCTCTTCCCAGCTGGAGCTCCAATGTCCCCTCCCCTGTTCCCTCATCCTCTCCCACACCCCTCCACAGAGAACGCAGGCTCCCTCCTGGCCAGCCCTCAGCCATCTGACCAGTCTTCATCATCAGACTTAGCTGGTTTCACCATAGTTCCTTGCTTTGCAGCCTCCCACCGTGTGTCTTTCTTGAAGTCCTGACCACTGCTTGCTTTTCATCTCCAACTCTGGGCCCTGTGGCTTCTCTTGAAGTGCAGCGCGTGTGTTCAGAATCGTTTACACAGCATATGCTAATAAACTAAGAAGGACTCACCAGTGAGACAACATAGATGGCCAAGCGCATGTTCCTTTGAACTTTGGACATGAAATTTTTGCAGCTCGATTGCTTTTGCCCACATAGGTCTGTTTGTTCTAAGAACAGGTGCTTACATTTAGGATGGGTGTTTTACCAAAGTCAGAGGTCCCGTGAGAGCACAGAGAACAGGAAGAACTAGGGATCTGGAGGACCTCAGTGCTTCCTTTTAATCCTGGGTTGGCCCTGCACCCTGGGAGAGCCCAGCCGTGCAGAGGGAATCACCTGTTGGCTCCCAAAGCAAACAGTTCTGAGATTGATAATCAGCTCTGGGTGAAATTAACAGCGTGGTCCCTGAGGCCATCTGTCCTGTGCCAACAAATTGGCTTTCTGGAGCCCACACCTGCCCCAAGCTAGTCAATTATCAGTGTTGAGAAAGCAGGAAATGAAAGTCCCATGGCTGGAAGCATCAATAATTTAAATAAAGGAGTCATAAAGAGTGGCCCTCCTTCCTGCAGTGTAAATGAATGAGATTCTAAGTGTATGGCGAAGACACAGTAATTGCCAGCAAATTAACTCCCAATGAAGACAGAGAGGGAAATCCATCTCCTTCGACTCCAGCACCACTTCCTTCCAAAGGGATTTTAGCACCAGGAGGGAGAGCCCAGCTCAGGGGGGACCTGAGCTTCTGCTAGTTTCATGGCAGCCCCCTAGGAGGCTTCAACCAGTGTTGTGAACCCCACCCCACGTGGGGTTGATGAGTCTTTCCAGGAGCCTGGTCTGGAGGTGTGCAGGATTGCTTGATTACAGACCAGTGGCTCTCCTCTCCCCCCACGTCCTCCCTGGCACACTGAGGTGTGTGCAAGGGCACAGCTGTGTGTGTGCCGCTTGGATGGCCGTCCCCGGTGTTATTCCTCCAGCTCTGCCCACCTTTTTGACATTTGACCTTTGAAAAGAGTGAAATTGCTCACTGCTAGTAGCATCCTCGTGTTTCTGCCTCTCCAGGGCTGGAACTGGGAGCCTGTCCAATCATGCTCAGCTTTCCCATTAGGAGTTCTGGAAATCAAATTCATGTCCATGTGCTTGTACGGCAACCACGTTACTATTGTCCCCTCAGCCCCAGCACACGGATACTTAAGAGTAAAATGTGCATGTGTTTTGGGTCTATAACCATGTGTTTTTGTTACATCTGTCCCACGGAAGTGACCGGAATAGAGTAAGGCCTCATTTCAACCCTTCATGTACCCTCCACTGCCTCAGTCTGGTTTCTGGGCATTCACTATCTGTAAGCTTCCTCGGTTCCTTTTGATTCAGAGTAATTTTGCCATTGGCCTCACTCAAGCTAAGACGCTGAACGTCTTTGTTTGTGGAGAGCGTTTAAAAACTCTTCCAAGAGCATCTGGATGCATAGACCACAGTCTACCGACCCATATGCAGCTAACATCGGGAGTCACCCTAGCAGGGAAGAACCGATACAGGTGGCTTCAACAGCACACTACTGAGGAGTGAAAACATAGAAGCCCTCATTGCCGCACGCTTCCAGTATGGTGAAATGCCCAGAATTACAGAGGCAGTGCAAGTGAGAGGTTGCCAAGGTCTTGGGGGGGAAGACCCCAGTGACTGTTGGATGTCATTTCTGTCAGGATTGACCATCCTGATGAAAGAACCTTAGTGGGGGAAGTGGAGGTGATGACCTATCAGTCATTTCAGGGAAGTTAACAGACGCGCTCAGGCAGCAAGAACAGCGTGTCCCAGCACAGAGAGAAATCACCGCGTGCACGCTTAGTGCTCAGGTAAGTAGGGCAGAGTCCAGAAGAGGACATTTGATGCCCTGGAATAGGTGGTTGTGAACTACTCTACATGGGTGTTGGGAATTGAACTAAGGTCCTCAGCAAGAAAAAACAAGTGTTCCTAATCACTGACCCACTCCCTTACCTCAATTTTGAATGCCTGGGATGGAGGAGACTCTGGGTACTTGGAATGACATTCTGACTGGGAAACCATCAGCTACAATGGCTAAAAGGCAGATGGGTTTCCTGCGGGCAGCTTTCTTGGGGTCTCACAGAGACCAGAAGCAGGGTCCCCTCCACATGACTAGCCTTTCTTACAGCCCTTCTGGGAAGCAATGGTTTGCTTGAAAGAAACCAAGCCAAATCAGCCTCCACTTTTAATTGGCGCAGATCCACCCACTGTGAAGACAAAGACACAGCTAGCTTCGAAATGCTAACCGGAATTATTATTGTTATCATTGTGTTCAGTGCTGACCTTCTACTTTCTGTGGCCTAAAACTAGATGGCGTGATGTTTATTTAGCTCTCACGTGGAATTCGTTAGACTGTATTGATTTCCTAACACTGTGGTGGCACAGAGCTGGTGTTCCATGCAGCTGACTTAATGATTTCACCCTGGGACGGGGGCGGGCTCACACAGCTGAGGAAGCCTTGGTTTCTGGTCTCTGACTTTCTCATGCCCTCAGCTGACTCGGGCATCCCACCCAGAGCCCCAGCAAGATTCCAAGGCTTGGGCCATCTCACCCCAGCCTCCCTGGGTGTGTGAGGGTACCATCTCCTTCCTGGGCAGAAAATCAGCATCAAGATATAAGAAATATAAAAGACGAACTTGGAGTCTGTTTAGGTTTGCTGGGTTTGGTTTTAATTTCACAAGACATAGATTCTATTTCATGTCGTTACCACAGAAGTTACCAGGAGAGGAAAATGATTGGAGCCAAGAGACAGAAATCACTCCAGCGAAATGTGAAGAACTATTAAGAAGAATCAAAAAAAAATCCAAAAATAGCTTTTTTAAAGACCCTAAGAACTATCGAAGAGCAGCTATTACTTTGGGGATAAAGGAGAAAGAAAACAAGAACCAGGGAAGAAGCCACTGATGACCCTGCCCTGGCTGAGGGTCAAGTTTATTCAGAGATGGTGCCAGAGGGACTGAACGTGCTCCTAGCGAGGGATCTCAGGGAGGCAAAGGGCAAGGATGGTTTACAGAAGAAAGCCATGCACTGTAAGAGAATGAGCAGAAGTGACCCCCAGTGTCTAGAGCGGGCCTGGGGACAAGTGCTCTCCATGTAGGCCAGGGGTCACCCCACACTGGCGGTCTAGTACCATCTAGTGACAACACTGACTCAGCAGGATGGCAAGAGAGAGACACCTGCAGTGCTCGGCTCCAGTATACAGAGCAAACCAGAGAAGGATGGTTTGAGAGCCTAGAAACAGTACACAGACACTTGGAGCACTCGCTCTAGATCGGGTCTGACTTTAATGTCAGCAGCTCCTTATCACAGTGTTTGTGATCCAGGGAAAGCAGACAGCGTGCTCCGCCCAGTTCTAGGCACTAATCCTCAAGAACGGATCCAGGAGAGTTGAGAAGCATAATTTAAGTTTTGAAAGTCAATGCATGCATTCCTGTGTGTTAACAACGAATGCATACACATGTATGTCTTCATATGTACATGTTTAAATTGGTGCATGCTCATGTGTTCAATCTAATATGTGAGCATGTCTTTGTGTGAGTTTGCATGTGCATATGTTTGTGTACATGTTTATATATTTGTGTTTGGGTTCATGTGTGTGTGTGTGCATGTTCGAGTATGCATGTATATCTACTTATGTGTGTGTATGTGTGTGTGTTCACATATGTGTAGATGAATGTGAATGTGTTTGCACATGGATATGGCCAGGCATGTGAGAGCAGAGGACACCCTTAGCTGTCATTCCCTGAGATTCTATCCATCTTGTGTTTGTGACAGAGTCTCTCACTGGCCTAGAGCTTGCCAAGTGGACTAGGCTAACTGAGTGTGAGGCCCCAGGATCAGCCTGTCTCTACCTCCCTGTTGTCAGGGTTATGAGATCTCACCACTGATTCTTTTCTCTAGTGTCTAAGGCTAGAACCCAAGTCCTTGTGTTTCAAGGTATCTTAGTGGCTTTCATATTGCTGTGAAGAGACACTATGACCAAAGCAGAGACAACTCTAGAAGAAAGAGTTTATTGGGGGCTGGCTTACAGTTTCAGAGGATTGGTCCATGACAGCAGACAGGTAGGCATGGTGCTAGAGCAGTAGCTGGGAGCTTACATCTGAACCACAAACATGAGGCAGAGAAGGAAAGCTAACTTGGAGTGGTGTGGGCTTTGGAAACCTCAAAACCCATCCCTGGTAACACACCTCCTCCAACAAGGCCATGCCTCCTAATCCTTCCCAAACAGTTCTATCAACTGGGACCAAGCATTCAAACAAATGAGTTGATGGAGGCCATTCTCACTGAAATCACCACATAAGGCAAGCTCTTAAGTGACCCATTTCCCCTTCCCTGGGTTTTGTTAAAATGAAAGGCTTCAAATGCCATAAAGGCTTCTCTGTCTTACTGGGGAGACCCTTCTGCCACTTAGATAATTACCAAGATGTCCCAAGTTACAAGTCCTACACTAAGACTTCAAAGGCCATTTGAGCTCTGGTTGAAACCTCTCTAATCTTTGTGGAATACCAACTGCAGACTTCAGTTCGAATATTTGAACACTTGTTTGTGTCTTCTTTGAGGGACACATATATGTGTCTCAACCCTGGACTGAGCTGCTTAGACCGTCCAAAGCCTGAGGGCCTTGTAGTCCCAGCATCACCAGGGCACTTCCCTGAAAAGCAAAAAGGAGGACCGTGGTCAACAGTTAAGCTCTTCTCTTTACCTGCCCACGATCGCTGCCATCCTTGGAAAGCAGCTGAATTTCAGACTAGCTCATCTAAACACCATCTGTAAAACACCTTTCCATAGAGATAGGTCAGCTGCTAGGAGCCATGTTACTGTTCAAACAACATTTTCTACCCACCAAACAGGCCTGCCATGTAGACTCAGTGGGTAAAGCACTGGCCATGTATTGTAAGGACCTGAGTTCAAAACCCCAGAAGGCATGTATAGCCAGAAGCAGTAGCCTGGTTTGTAATCCGTCACTCCTCGAATGAGATGAGCAGTGTAGACAAGAGAATTCACAGACTCCTGTGGGTTAAACAGTTTGCTGAATGCGGGAGTGGAGGAGTGGACAAGAATCCCTGTCCCAAACAAAGTGGGAGGCACAGTGTACACACACACACACACACAGAGAGAGAGAGAGAGAGAGAGAGAGAGAGAGAGAGAGAGAGACAGAGACAGAGACAGAGACAGAGAGACAGAGAGAGACAGAGAAATGCACATATGCACACACACAGTTGTATATAGAATACATGAAAAGAATTGCTATTCTTGCTTCCTATTTACAACTATGAAAATGTCAAGATTTCCATTTTAACTGTCGGCCTAAATGGAATTTCACCTCTACCAAACTTTAGCTCCCCCCCACCCCCCTGCTTCTCAGAAACAAAGTTCAAATTTGTTAACTTTTAGGATCAAATTTCTAAGGGTGGGAGTGTTGCCCATGTAATGTGAAACTCGAATAGTGCATCTGCTGTGATAGGGTGTTTGGGGAAAAGATACCCTGCCAGGAATGTGCAGCCCAGACGAGAGTCATGGCTGTAGCCCCCGCTCTGAGCAAAGCCACAGCCTCTTAGTTCAAAAGTAATTACCATCCAACCAGTGCTGGCTAGGGTAGGGAGGGGAAAGAAATCACCACACGCATTTTACGATTAAATGCCAATTAGCAACTAAGTGGTCTGCAACAATACGGTTCTCACAGATCATCACGGAGGAGGCTTCCCCACCCACACCACCAGCCTCTGGGTATCACAGCTCTCTACCTCAGGATAGGGCCCTGGGGAGTCCCGAGGCCAATATCCAACCAGCGCTCGTAGGTCAGATGGAATCACAGAGGAGTGGTTACAGACTCAGACTCAAGAGCCGAGCTTCCCGGACACCACAAACGGCTTCGCCGCTGTCAAGATGGTAGCTAGCACGTCAAGTTACTTACTGTCCAACCCTATACCTAGTAGATCGGGAAATGGTGGCTGTCAGGCAGAGCCTGGTGCTGCAGACAAAACGAGGTAAGCCACAAAAGCAGCTAAGGGTTCCCTGTGCCTCATGATTTAAGACTCAAAATGGTTTCTAAAATTGCAGTGTGGAGGCTGGAGCGAAACCTCGGGGTGTTTGCCGTGTCAGCATGACGGCCTGAGTTCGAGCCTTCAGCACTTGATAAACATGAGAGGCTCTGCTAGAGCCCTACTGATACAGATGAGGATGCTCGCAGCCAGACATTGGACTGAGCATGGGGACTCCAGAGGAGTTAGAGAAAGGACTGAAGGAGCAAAAGGGGTTCGCAACCCCATAGGAAGAACGACAATACCAACCAACCAGGCACCCCCAGAGCTCCCAGGGGCTAAACCCCCAACCAACGACTACACATGGAGAGACCCATGACTCCAGCCGCATATGTAGCAGAGAATGACATCAAGAGGGGGAAGAGCCCTTGGTCCTGTGAAGGCTCATTTCTCCAGTGTAGGGGAATGCCAGGGTATTGAGGTAGGAGTGGGTGGGTAGGAGTGGGAGCATCCTCACAGAAGCAGAGGGAAGGGGTATGGAAGGGGAGGGAAAGGGGATAACATTTGAAATGTAAATACATAGAATATCCAAGAAAAAGAAAACTTAAAAAAAAAGAAAAAAAAAAAAGTCCAGCTGTGGCTAAGCATGGCCGTCACCCCAGCAGAGACAGGTAAATCGTGGTGAGAGCATGATAAGACAGGCTAGTCTGCAGAGGGAGCTCCGGGTTTAATGGGAGACCATGTCCCAACAGTATGGTGGAGAGCAATGGAGGAAGACCCTCGGTAGCCTCCTCCCGCCAGTGTGTATGCTTGATATGTGCGTGATGTGTGTGCAAATGTGCATATGCTACAGCACACGTACGCCTCACTCACAGTGCACTGTTTTTCCCACAACCAAAACAAAGCTAAATGAAAAATCCCTGCCTTGGGCCAGCCTGTCCCTTCATTCAGGTTGATTCACTACCTGAACGACCCTTAGTGGTTCTCAAGTGTGAAAGAAACACAACTTCAGTCCTAAATGGAAAGTGTTTATTGGCCAAGAAATAGGAGGCTGGGGCTTTAAACCCGAAAACAGAGTTTCTGACATCTCAGGACCAAAAGGGAAGAGAATAGACCAGAATCGTGCCACAGGGAACATGTATGTGGTCAGCACAGGACTGGACATTTCAACCATATGTCATCTCTCTGCCCGGCACCTCCTTGCACCACAGTGATTGTGATTTGGTGCAAGCAAATGTTGCTAAAAATCACTTTTGCAGCAAAAGCAAGTGATAACCGTTGCAAAACCATAAACCACTCTCAAAAGCCCACAGGACCCAGGGCTTCGACCTGGGGCAGCGTGTGCTACTCGGTTTCGGATGACATCATAAGTCCCAGCATCTCCTGTACCCCTTGCTAACGTGGCTGACAGAAACCAACACTGAGCTCTTCTATCTGCACCTTCAATCCAATGTGGTAGCCGCTAAACCTGTGTAGCAACTAAACACTGGACTCGAAGAAGCTATGCCCAAAATATAAAGAATACAACAACTTCCGCAGCCCAATATGAAGATCATTTAAACCCTTCTGTCGATAACTTTCTGTTGATCGCCTGTAGAAATTATGTTTTAGATACATTTGGATACGTGCACTGTTAAAGTCCACTGCATCTGACATTTCCTACTATAACATTTCAAAGGCCATTCCACCGGTTTCTTGTGAATGGCACTGGTCCTAGAAATTAAAGAAATGAAGACACTCATGCCCCTGTCTGCTCGCCCCCTCATCCACGCATGTGCAACCTCGTCTGCTTGCACACTCATCCACTTGCACCCTCGTCTTCTCGCACACTCATTTGTCTCTCCACCCTTCACGGGAAGTTCTTAATGAAAAGCAACAGTATTGATCCATGACTGAGCAGGGTGTGCAACAACAGAACTTAAGGAAAGAAAGATGGATGCGGTCATGTTTCAACTTGCTGACACGTGATTCAAGCTGCTGCCTGTAACGGACTGCCGGGGATGTTGTCTACGGGAAGCAGCAGCACTCATGCCCCGACAGCTGTGCTTCCCTCCAAAGGCTATGAACTGAAAGCCAAGGGAAGGATTCCAGCGTTAGAAATATGTCATACATGTGTGCACATATACCTGTGTGTGCATTGTGTGCACAATATTTACACACAGGTAGCGCTTGAAACTTTGGGATATTCAGAGGGAAGGATGGCAGACTCCCTCTGCTTTCCCATTAAAGAATTCATTCACTCATCTTCCTGTGTGTCGCTCCACACATACTGGGATCTTAGATTTGCCAAACCAAGTCAAACAGGCGATATCGCTAGCGTGGCCACTGCTGGATTTCAAAGTCTAGTCCGCCTGCTTAAAACGATGATGGACCCAGAATTGCGGAGATGGCCAACAATGCGCGGCTCAATCCGACTTCTTCAGAGCATCAGGACCTTGGCTGTTGAATAGGGTCGCTGTCCTGTGGGCTTTGAAGAGCTCTGTTTCTGCCTCACTCCGGGCTGCTCCACATTGTATAATCCCAGTATTGTTCCCTTGCAAGGATGAGAAATCTCTATGGACTTCCCCGCCTCTCTGCATGCACCGGGTTGAAGTGAACTCCAGGAGCGGGGAGGGTCAACAACATGAATTACTAATGTGGTTGTATTGAATGTGATGGATGCCTTCAGTGGTGTCATTTGATAGATCAAGACTATATGGTATTTTTACCCCACTCATCTTCGTCTTTGGAGTACCAAGGGGTCAGTGGTTCAGTGCTGTACTGAGCCACGTGAGTTTCTGGGATCAGAGATGCTAAGGGACCAGTGCTGCCCATGCTCAGCACCACGGCTCCTGCGGGGCTGCCCTCCTGGCTGACAGGACTTGGAAACTAACACAGCGCAGTTCTCATCTCCCTGGTGAGTCCCAAGGGTGGACCCAAGCTCCAGGGTATCCCTCACACACTCCATGGAACATAGGCACAGCCAGCCTGACCTTCGAAACTCCCAGTGCCTGTTATTACATGGTAGGCTGAAGAGTGGCCCCACACACTCTCCAAAAAGGATCTGTTCAAATGCTAGCTTCCTTGTCCTTGGTGTCAGAACACGGTCCAAGAATGGAGTCCTGTGAGGAGAATTCTGAGTGCTTGTGAGAAAACTATAACAAGGCAAGAGTCTTGGGATCTCAGTTTCTGTGAAACATGGAACTCTTCTTGCAATGTGTTTTGATGCGTCTACACCTGGGAGCGCCTCCCTAGTATTCAGTTTAGTTCAGATTATTCATTACAACTGGCTACTTGTTTATGTGCCTCTACAGAAAAACATGTTTTCTGCCATACATAGCTTGCCCTTGCTGTTGTAAACAGCTTGAACTCGAGAAATTTACTCTTGTGACCTTTCTTAATCCCCAGGGTACTGCCTGATACTCTGAATAAAGTCGGCTATTACCTGAGACGCTAGTCTGCCTTGTTGATCAGCTCCATTGTTCCACTCCCATCCACTTCTAGAGAAGTTAGCATTTGCGAATGTGCTCTTGCTTAGAAAAGGTATTCTTCCATCTATAAATTAAAGACCTCAAGATGGGTTCTCTATAAACCCAGAACAATCTCAAGTCCAGGTACAATGTCTTTGAGGATGAAGAGCTGAAGTCTGCCCACACTGTTAGTCGGCTTCTCATCACTATAACAAAACGCTGGGCATTACTAGCTTTAAAGAGCAAAGAGTTACTATTGTTCACAATTCTCAGGGAATCCAACCCATGCTTATGACTATGGACTAGCAGTGAGCGGAATACATCTTGCTAAGAGGGTATCACTGAGAAAAGCTGTGCTGTAAACACAAAAAAAGGGGGGCAAAGCAAATCCAGTTACCCCCTGCAAAGGGAGCCATAGCAGTCTAAAGATCTCCCACTTCAGAAAGGTTTCCCACTAACACACTACAACAGAGAAGTCTGTTCACTGCAGCACACAGTGAGCAGGAGGATGGAGGCAGAGACTGGACTGAGGCATCGTCAGGCCAGGAAGGGCTATGGTTCCCAGCATCCTCCCAGGCTAAGGAAGTATCGTGTGGATTCAGAGGCTCTGGAACGAGTCAGCTCCGTAGAGACCTGGATCTCAAACGTCTGGTGTCTGGAGGGAGAGAAGACATTTCTGCTGTGTTAGGTCACCGAGGTGGTGGTGGTTATCGCAGCTCTGACTCAATTAAACATCAGGTGGCAAAGGTCAGCAGAGCCCGGGAGCAAGGTACGTCCCAACAGCAAGGCTTTCTCTGCATGGTCTGCGGGGAGCACAGACCTTGCTAAACAGAGGATCTATGAGAGCGGAGTGCCTCAGCACCTCCAAGTCACCATGGCCCTCCCAAATATGTTATTCACGTCAACTTGTGATGTTGCGATTTTTGTCACATATGGAAAGGAAACTTACATTCTTGAAGAAGAAAGACTTGTCCAGTGTGACTCGATCTGTTTTTTAGAACCCTGCTCTCATCCCCGCCAAGCTTAACACACATGTACACACATGCACACACATGCAAACACGTATACTTCCTTTTGACATGAACAGAGACCACCTCCTCCTTCACCAGTATCTACCTTTGTAGCTTCTTCGTGTGTCTTTTTAGAAACTATTTTATATGCATGGTATTTTGCTCATGTATATGAATGCATGTCTGTGTGTCATGTGTGTGTGCACATGTGTGTGCACATGCATGGTGTGTGTGCATGTAGCCCTCAGAGACTAGAAGAGGGTGTTGATCCCCTGGAACTGGAGTGACAGGTGGTTGTGAGCCACCATTGGTTGCTTGAACTCAGATCCTCTGGAAGGACAGCCAGTGCACTTAACCACCGAGCCATCTCTCCAGCCCTACCTTGTGAGCCTTTGCACAGCAAGGAGCATGCTCTCGAGTGACACATGACCTTAGCACTCAGGCCATGTCCAGCACAGACTGTTAACCTACTTCATTTTCTGCTGCTGTAAGCAGAAATGAGATGAGGAATAAGAAAGGAAAAGGGGGTTCATTCCTCTCACCACTCTGAAAGTGGGGAAGCTTCTGGTGGCTGCTGCAGATGAGGGCACCCCCTGCAGAGCTCTGCTCTCTGGTGTAAGGAACACCCAACAGTGCCTGAAAGAAGAGTGGGTCTTCACTTGTGCAGGGATTCAAACCCCAGCCCAAACCCCTGCAGAGAGCGCAAGTCTCTCTGAGGGAAAGCAGGCTGGCTGGGCAGGACACAGATCTGAGCCTAAATGCATCACTGGCCAAACAGAAAAGAGGGATGTATGCCCATAGGAGAAGGGCAAAGCGACATGATGTCTCCACACGTGGATGGATGTGGTCGTGCAGCACCCATGGACTGGGGTTTAGGTTCCACACCACGCCCAGTTTCCCCACATCCTTCCTGGAACGTTCTGTTTCCAGAAGCACTTCTACCTTGCTGGCCGCATTCTCCTTGCTTTGCTATTGTCCCTTTCCTGAGGAGAACGTCTCTTGGATGGCAGCTGTATGCCCCTAAAAGCCTCTCCTGAGTTCCTACTTTCCACAAAGCTGGCTCTCTTAATATTTCACCGTTATAATTGCCCCGGGGCCAATCTCTTCTAAAGGAATTAAAAATGCAAATCTAATATTCTAATTACATAATAGGATCATCTTGGCAGCTTGATCAATACTCTCCCCCCCACTGTCAATAATATGGCGGGAAGGCGTGTATGTCAGAGCCTGACAGTTTCACTTTGTCACTGGCCCCACAGCCCATCCGCATCTACGAGATGTGACATTTTATTAGTCACCTCCCGTCTGTCAGCTCTAAGTTGTGCATCCCAGAGATGCAGGCAGTCATCTCAGCATCTGCATTGCCAAGGCAACCATGAGGGATGACAGGAAATCCTGGACCACAGCCCCATGTGACACTGGGAGGTGGGGAGAGGAGCAGGGGGCCCATGTGAGGACCCCCTCAAAATGAACATTATGGATGAGAATAGGGGACGTCCCAAATCCATGAGTGTAGACACAAGGCTCAGACGGCGGTACGTAGTGGGACCCCAGCTGCTTGTGATTGCCATGTGCCTCAGTTTCCCCTTCCCTCTGTAACTGAGAATTCCGGCCTGTGCTGTTCCAATCTGCAATTGGACTTTACTTCCAGAACAGGGAGTATTCATGGTCATTCAACAGAACACTCATGGTCATTGCCTGGGTGATGATACTTTTGGCTTGACTGAGACTGGATGTCTGGGCAATCTGCCAATTAGCAGTAGAAACAACCCAATTAACACTTATCAACAGGAGACCTAGGTTCTCGTGACAAAGGGCTTTTAAAGCCCTGGCTCTCACCATTCAGGTGTCTTCTTCTTTCAGGTTTCAAATACCATGTCATTTAACCCAGAACACTGGCAGTCTGTTTACTCGTCTTTTAAGCTTTAAAAGTACTTACTTACATAAGTACCCATTTCCTTCAGTACAACTTAGCACATGGGGTGCGAGGAAACTTTAAAATTCTGTTAAATCTGATTTTAGATAAGTAAAATCTTATCAGAGCCATAGTCAGGCCAAATACTCAAATTCTTTGAATAATTTTCTCCCGAGTGTAGGACAAGACAAAACACAGTTCAGAAGGTGATTTAGGGCTGGCAAGATGGCTCCGTGGGTAAAGGTTACTTGCGGCAAAGCCTGTGTTTAAACCCTGAAACCCAGATGACAGAGGGGACAGGCGCCGTACTTTGTATTCTAACCGTCATAGAGACACGCACTGCGGCCTATGTGTGTGCACACATGCATGCACTAAATAAAATAAGTGTAAGAAAACAAATTTCAAGGTAATTAGTTTGGCTTTGTAGATAAGTACTTCATAGATGTTTATCTGCTTATCTATGTTGCTTGTCATGAGAGCGAATTTTTCTCACTGACATTGTTCTTTTAGTTTCTTTGACAATTACCCACAATACCCTAGGTATTAGGTGAGGAACTTTTATATACAAGTTTTGTTACTCATGTGGGTCTCAGGGTTGCCCTCAGAATTAAACTGAGGCAGGAAGAAACACCCCATGATTCTCTGAAGATGTGGTTGTGGAGGGAGATTAAAGGATTAATGACAAAAGCAAGAGGAGGAAGCTGAGGAGTTGATCTGGGGCAAAGGGTCCATTTTTAAAGGGGGTGGAGCTAAAGAGAGGGAGGAGGGCGGTGTAAGAGGAGATGTTTCCTGAAATACAGATTAAGGGCTAATATTGATCCCTGGCAGAACTAATCAAGGCGGAATGATCTGTGAGTTCAGGGACAAGAAGGCAGTGACTGCCAAGAGGGCAGCAGCCACGGCCAGTCGCCCTTGGCTAATCTCGTTTCCTCTCCCTATAGGGTTGTTAAGCAGGGTGATCAGTGTGTCTGGCCTTCAGCGAGGCACTTGACAGAGCTTCTCAGGATATTCCTGTGGACACGATGGAGACATGGGGCTGGGGTAGAGTTCTAAGTGAATTTGTTTGTAACTAGCGAACAAGGGCAGCCGAAGTGCTGATGTACAGAGGCACAGTGACGTGAGAGGAGGTGAGCCCTGGCCAGCCAGGCTGTATCTGAGAAGGGTCCAGTCCTGTGTGCATGCTCATTGGTGGCTTACAAAGAGTTACAGGACACACGTGTCAGAAAGTTGAATGACATCAATGTAGGAGATGTGGTTGTCATGCTACACAAAAGAATCAGGGTCCTGAATGGTCCCATCCTGCTAATCCAGTGGCCCCAAACTGCCCGGAAGAAATGCAATATGAGTAAATACAGAGTCCTTTCATTGATTCTAAAATCAATAACAAAGAAGAGAGGCCAAGATCCTTGGCCACGGAACAGTTTGTTGAAAGAGCACCTAGCCCAGACATATCGTGTCCCCTCGTTATGTGGTTGACAACAAACAAAACCTAGGGGACATGGGACTGCATTTGCTGAAATTCAGAGCCACTTAAACAGAAGTGGCCATTGTAACTTTAATTTTTTTCAAGACCTACTTTTAATGATGTATCTTAAAGGCTTTAACCTCCCTTGCAACCCACCTCCCAATAGAGGTTGAGGAAAAGAAAGGATATAGGGAAGTGGACCTGTTTAGAAGTTGTTCTTTGGAGTAAATGCCATCTGCATTGTCAGGAAATCAGCAGTTCAGTTCACAGAGCAGCAGCAGGAGGAGGAGCTCAGTCCACTCTCAAATACTTCAGGAATATATCAGCAGTACCGTTCAGTAGAGCCAAGATAGCAAACACAAATCAGCCACAGTGGCATGACTTAGCAGAGAATCAACATGAGTCAGCAGGAGGGACCAGGACCAAGAGGGATGCCAGGAGTTCTTTGCTGTGCCTCTCTCAGAGAAGCAAAGATCAGTGAAGACACAAGACCAAAAGTTGCACAGCTAGCTCTACAAGCAAGCCCCTCTCACAGGCTGTTGAGTCCTACTTATACTCCCTCCAAACGTCACGTGTCCTCCACAGGTCCTGCCTTACCATGTGTCTTGACTCAGCACGTGAGTCTGTATCAGCCGTCATCACTCTTCCAATCAGCCTGAGTCTGAAGAAGCGGCAAGAAGCCACCAGCACACCACCAGAAGTTTTGGGGTGCATTTCTCTCTATGGAGTCAAGACAAATGGAGTTCAGCCACACAATGTAAGGCAGGCCAGTACGTGTGTGTCACTAGCAAAGAATCCTTTATCACGTGTCCTTTCACAGGCTTGCTTTAGCAGGACATCCTTTTACCTGTGTCCGCTTCAAGGAAACATGCCTTCACCTGTTCGCCCCAACAAAACACCATCCAACACAACTGTCTTTCCAAAGAGCCCTTAAGTTTCCCCTTCAGGCCATCCTGTCTCAGGTGGACAGTAGGGTCAGGTCAAGTCAGGTGCTGCACCATAAAACAAACCAGAGAAAAATTCCAGGTGTGGGAGCAGCGCTGGAGAAAGATGTGTCTAGGAAGCCGGGTGAGATGCCGTGAGAGTAGACACTGACAGCAATGGTTCACACACCCTTTGAATGGCTTCCCCTACCCAAGGCTCTGTGTCCTGGAGATCAAGCCCATCCTGGAATCAGAGGGTAGAAAGGTGATCCCATGAGGAGTATTTAGTGTCCTATTCTGTTGTGGGATAAAACACTGACCAAAAAGGAAGGGTTATTCCTCATGTTGCCGTCCATGAAGAGAAGTCCGAGCAGGGGCTTAAGGCAGGGTCCTAGAAGCACGAACTATCTGAGGTCATGGAGGAACACAGCTCTCTTATACCATCCAGAACTACCTGCCCAGTGGTGGCGCTGCCCACAGGGGGTCTCACCCTTCCCACATCAATCATCAAACAAGAAGTATGCATCCACATGTCCGTGTGTCAACCTAATAGAGACAATCACTCAAAGAGTACCTCTTCCTAGGCTACTCTAGGTTGTGATAAGTTGATGAGACCGGCCAGCACAGCCAGGGGTGTGGCCCAGGGGTAGGGTGCTTGTCTCCCATGTACACAGCCCTGGGTACCATCCCTAAGCACTGAGAAAAATGTATTCCCTCTGGGAGGTGATCACGTTTGGGTGAGGTCATCGTGATGAAGGCATCATAAGTGGAAAGAGAGAGTTTGGGAGAGGAGCCCAAAGTGACTGACTCACATACACACAGGTGCTCCTTGTTTCTAATCAAGGATTGCTGTGTCACTTGTGTCTGCCAGCAAGAAGGCCATAGCCACACTCCTAGACCTTATCCTCCAGAAACGTGAACCAAGTGAGCCTCACTTTTCCAGAAGGAAGTACGCTCACCCACTGTCATGAAATAACCAGAAACAGATACTCAGGGAAAGACCAGTGCCTGCCATGTACGTTTGAGAGGGCTAACACCCAAGGGATGAGAAAATGCAATGGCTGTTCTGTGAAGATGCTGGGCACTCCAGAAGCACAGAGATAGTCCCAGGGCAGCAGGGTGGCCCTGTGTATGACAGAGTTCTGCTTCAAGAATGGGGCTCACCGGCTGGGGGGCTTGGGAGCACATTCCTCAACAAAGTAAGACACGGCTTTGTGTGAGTCCGGCATGGAAGTGTTTCTCTGTGCTGACGTGTGCTGACCACGGAACTGCTGCCCATCAATCCGGAATAGGTGCCCTTAGGGTTTGAATGTGAAGTGTGCTCCGTGGAGTAGTGTTCTCTAAAACACAGTCCTTAGCTGAAGCTGGGAACTTTAGAAGGCAGAGCCTTCCTGGAGGAAGTGGGTCACTGAGAGCAAGTGCTAAGGTTCTACAGCCTGGCCCAGCCTAGTGGTCACCCTGCTTCCAGACTGTGTATGCAACGTCTGCATCCCCTCCTGCTGCAGTGACTTCCCTGCCACAATGGCCTGTACTCTTTCTAGTGAACCCCAAAGACCCCTCCATTAGGTTGCTTCCTGTCAGGCATTTGGTCACTATAACAGTAGGAAGAGCTAACACCTTCACAGATGTCTTTGCCACTTGTAATTTCAAGATACACTATACACACACACACAGAGGAGTTGTACTGAGACAAATGAAACAGATCATCTCATGCCAGGTTTCACGAAGGAGCTTAATCAGGACAGGAAGGCACCAACTTTAAGTAAAACGTGATGAACAGATTGTAGTAGACATACTATACACCAAGCTACGGAACGGAGGATAATCATTTTTGCTGTTTTGGAGGCTAGTCAAGGAAGGACTCTCAAGCAGTTAGCCTCCAGCATTACTGGAGGGTGGGTGTCCAGTCAGTCTCCCCAGAACTCAGGCACAGATGACATTGTGTGCAAGCCACATCAGGCAGCTGGACCTCCTCCTTCTTTGTTGACCTCAGTTTCCTATGTCACAGCTCTGCCCACTGTCACGTGTCCAGAGTCTTGGCTCATGAGTAAGTGAGTAAATGGGAAGACGGTGGTGGGAGAGGGACTTGGAAGACAGCTCTCAGCATTCGGATCTTCTGCAGAGTTCTCTTCGAGAACCCACACTGAGCATCCCTAGGAACCTGACGCCTTCTTCTAGATGCCACAGACACAACATTCACTGCTTTGCACTCATACACATATTCACATAACTTAAAACAAACCTCTTTTGTAAGGTTCACCATTGGGCACCTCTCATCCAAGCCATGTCCTCCAACCCAATGGGACACTGTGATAGACAGAGAGACGCTTCCAAAGTTATCAAATTCCTGATGCCTGATGCCCACAGGGAAGTTGACCAACGGTGAGGATGGTGAGTGACAGCAGGGCTCCTCCCCTCCTCCAAAGACCCACACCCTTCACAATGGGACTGTGTTGTCAGCTCCCCTTCTCTGCAGCAGACAGCTGAGGTCATGGTCTCACAAGGGTGATAGGTTCGTTTTGGGGGGCTCAGCTGTGACCAGCTGTTCCCACTGCTTCAGCTTGTGCTGTGACAGGGACTTAGGACAGAAGATAACTACTAACCTCAGGACCAGGATGTCCAAGACAGAGGAAGGATCGGAGTCTCACAATCCCCCTTGAGAACACTACCACCAGCATCTAAATGTCACCACCTCGGATAGCAACGCACTGGAGACCTAGCTTTAAATGTAAGAGTCTTTGAGGAATATTCCAGGTCCAGCTCAGCTGTGACTCTTCTCATCAAGAGTAGGGCTTCTTTCCTGCTGTTGAAGCTGACCCGTCATTATAACGACTTTAAAGGAAGGAGTGCAGAGGGGCTGGGGAAATCGCCCAGCTGGTGCTGAGTTTGACCCTCAGAGCATGCACTCAGGGGCACAGCTGGGTGAACATCTGGGATTTACTGGCTATCCGAACGACGTTCCTTGTGGAGTCCAGGCTAGTGAGAGCCCCTGCCTCAAAAAGACAGGGAATAGGACCTGAGCAAGAACACTTGAGGCTGTCTTCTGGCCTCTGCAAACATCTGCACACAGGTACACTGTATCTTCTCTCTCTCCCTCTCCCTCTCCCCATCACTCTCTGTATGGGTCCCTCTCAGGATAGCTCTCTCTCCATCTCTCTCTCTGCCCTTGTCTCTCTGTTTCTGTCTCAATATCTTTGTGTCTGTGTCTCTGAGTCTCTCTCTCACCCATGCACACATACATGCACACACATGTATACACAAACACATAGGCACAAACACTCACACATGTACACAGGTGTCCATGCCTGCACATTCATACACATGCATACACACACACACACACACACACACACACACACACACACACACACACTTATGTACTGTAAGACAGCATGTCAAGTTGGGACCAAGGCACTAAGAGTCTCTGCATGTTTCTACCACTAACTCTTCGAGCCGGACTCAGTCTCCATGGAAACACTCCCAGTCTACTCTGATGGAGTATGAGAGACCATAGAGCAGACACTCACCATTCTATATGATGCCATCCAGACGTAGCCAGCCCAAGGCTGACCCAGTATCTGACTACACACAGAAACATTCATCTGAGATGAACCAAGACCTATAGACTCAGGGGTGAGACCAAAAAATGCTAATTTTTTAAACTATGCAAACATGGGGTATTTGTTATTCAGTGAGAACTGACTGATACAGGCTTCTAGCTTATCCTCAAATGTTTATCTTCTATCTCCTCCTTCCTGTCGCCAGCAGAAACCACTCCCTGGAGCCCCAAAGACCTACAACTAAAGTTGGAGGAAAGGTCTTGGGAGACAGGCTTGAACTGCCATGTCTGTTTCCCTGAGCAAAAGCCTTTGCACAGCATATTTATTTCAACCTTGGAAGGCTGCCTCCACCTCCTTTGTTTCCTGCGTATCTATTCTCCTGAAGAGCAGCAACAGCATTGATCTCAGCCTACAGTAGCTGGGGAAATATTAAACCCTATTGATTTGAAACTCAGGATCAGTTGCAAGTCGGGCACTCTGCATATTCCGAAGATGGGCAATTTAATGTCTTTCAAGCTGAAGAGCTGTGGCAGCTTCAAAGTGGGGGATCTGACGCAGTCCTTCAGCCTAGCTTTCTCATCCTGTCTCCCTTCCAAAGGATGAACCACGTAATGCTGGCAGGAAGCAGTCATCTTTCTTCTCTTAATAAGTGCCAGCATAGGAGCACCAAACACATCATCTCTTGTTATCCACGCATTGAAGACCATCTTCATGGTTCCTTCATGCCCTCAAGACACCAGCAAAAGCCACAGTGGCAGTAAGTAAAGGTATCCTACTTGGAGAAGCTGACAGAACCCACTAACTGTTATGACATTCACTTTTTCTATGATGTCTCATTGACCGAGTACCATGTGTCTGACATTCCGGGGAGCTTGACACTCACCCCACAGCACAGCCATTGCTAGAAGTCTTTCCTCTGAAGTGTTCACATGAAATAGAACAGTGTGCTTCTGAACTAAACTATTTCAAGGCGAGTCAAGGGTTGGGGTCCAGAATAGGCAGGACATCTGAAAATGCACAAGTCTAAGGGTGTGACAATCAACTGAATGCAAGTTCTATAATCCCTCATGTACAGCTACACTGTTCTTAGGATGCTCAAAGAGAACAGTGAAATGTGCAAAGAAATATATTTGCAAAAAAAAAAAAAGAAAGAAAAAGGATAGACTTGGAATCTATATAAGCAAGGCGACCCAATCTCAGAAGATCCTAGACTATAACATATCTATTCACACATGTAAATGAATGTACATAGGACACATGTGTCATGGAAGAGAGCTAATTTTTTTCCTATTTTAACTGTTTTTGTGGTATATGGATGCATAAAATGTAAAACTGTAAAACCAAAACCCTCGGCGACACTCCATGGCTCAGAAAACCCTTCAAACTGTGGAAAAGTTCATTAAAATGCAGAGTCCAGGATGAAGCCAGAGTTTGTCTAACTTAACCTAGCAGCCTGACATTTCATTAATAAATTAATAAATTCAACTCATTGATAAAGTGGTGTTTATTATTTTTTAAAAGAAGACTGGCTCAAAGAAACAATCTCTAGATTCTTTTTTTGCTGCAGATAGGAAAATCCGCCGCTCCTTGGTCACCGGATGCATTTCACATCCTGGTGCAGCACAGAACCATGATGGCCACCCCAGCTTCCACAATCAACCTGTTGCAGAAGAGGTGAGAAGCCATCTTGCATTGAGGGTGGTGCAAAGCTTTGCTAAGACACAGCAGCACTCCCGATGCACTCTCTGCTGGCTAAGCGTTATGTCAGTGGAGACATTCCACCCCTATTGAGGTAGGAGACATCACCCAGATGGGCTTTAATCAGCTTTCCTGGGATACAGTCTCTCTTTCCACAAGAAAGAATATTCTAGCTCCTGAGACAAGTTTCTATGTGTCTCTTCCCCTGGGGGTAAACTTGTCTTCCTTGCTCATTCATGTTAAAGATGCCAGTTTGCCTCTTTTTCAAGGCTGAATAATATTCCCTTCTGCCATTAGTATCATCTGGTACACCTCAAGTAGATTGCTACCAATTACAAATAACACTTCAACATATAAATATAAAATGATATCTGTGATTTTACTTCCTTTGGCTCTACCCAGAATTGAGCCTGCTGGATCATATGGTAACCCCATTTTTAGCTTTCTGAGACGCCTCCATGCCTGTTTTTCATAATGTCTTTATCTAACTCTGTAAGAAGGCTTCACCAATGTCGCTCGACTTCTGCATTTCCTGGTGTTTGAGAGGTGGCGTTTCATGCTCACAGTTTGCCTTTTCCCAATGGTGACTGAAGACGGGTGCTCTCTCCTGAACTAGCTACCCATTTTGCCTTCTGCAGAAAAAAAGTATTCAAATCCTCTGTACTGTTCCATTACATGAGGTCCTTATATATTTTACTGATGTACAGAATGTCTAAAAACAAGAAAAATATTAAACCCCGGTTTCTGCTTTCCCCTAATTTATTGAATGATATTTGTACTGCCTCATGATTAACCATGGACATCGCATTTCTTGTTCGATAGCCTGGGTAAATGACTTGTCCTTAATAATGAATAGATAATTATGAATAAACACTAACAGGACTGGCAAGATGACTCAGTAGGTAAGGGCGACTGCACCAAAGCCTGATGACCTGAGTTCAATCTCAGGACCCACGTGGTGGGAGGAGAGAACTACATTTCAGCTGGCCGGATCTTTAGGGATCTCTCCCTTTAAGTTTCTGAGGGATGAGGCAGAAACCCTATGGTATCTTTTCCCAGCCCTGGAAACCCCGTGGTATCTTTTCCCAGCCCTCACTGTGCGAGGCAGGGAGAGCCGGGGCCTCCCATGGGCTGTGGTTGGAATTGTGGAATCTGCTTTCTTGTGGCATTTTGCTGCAGAGTTCACAATTATTGATCTTGGTTTCTGGGAACAACATGGTTACATAGTAAATGCTTTCAGACCCAATTTTGTTTAGATAAAGGGGTCACAACTTCCTAATCTTGACACAGGGATAACCAACCAGCAGCGAGTCTGTGCTGCGGGCTCTCATGATGCCGCCTCTGCCCGGCACTCACTGAAGGACTTTCAAACACAAAGTGGACCGCCATTCTCACTTAGATCAACTAGACTCTTCCATCATGGCGATGAGAAAGGTGGGCTGAGATAGCCCATTCGATCCTCTCCAATGAGGTAACGTATTCAGTCAGTCATTTGTGGCGACAGACACAATGCTTTGTGTTTGAAATCCTGCCAGGTTAGCTCTATGATTCCTGACCCTTTCAGTGTGTAGGACAAAGGTGTTGCCATTAACCCATTTCACAGATATGGACTAGGAAGCCACACAGAACCAATGCCTGTGTTCTTTTCATTATTAATTTTCAATTGTGTTTATGGGTATTTCTTGAGGGAGGTGCACATGAGGGTGGTGCATGCGGGGTCTCCAGGAGAAGGTTCCTGGTCCTCTGAAGCCGTAGTCACAGGCTGTTGCAAGCTGCCGGGCATGGGACCTGGCAACCAAACTCCAGAGCTCTGAAAGATTAGTGCCAGCTCTTAACCTCTGCGCCATCTCTCCAGCCCCCAGCACCTGTGTTCTTACCCGTGATAATAAAGCCTTTCGATGTCTGGAAATGCCCCTAAAGACAGGGTGGCAGGGGTAGGAAGGAGGCTAGCATATCTGTGTCACAGTATTGGATATGTTGAGGGGCTCTGGAGGAGAAAGTCAGAGAAGGCAAGAGGAGAAAACAAAATGTATTTCTACAGCAGAATGCGAGCACCCAGCACCAGGCATGCATTGGATTGCCATGGGAACCTCCTGAGGAGCCCTGGACCTCACCACTCTTGCCAGAGAGGAGTGATACAGCTCTTAGGGTGTCACCTCCATATTACCTTTGTGTAATGTTAATGACCTTGCCTGACCTTTGTCATGCAACAGGACACGGAACCTCTCCCTGGAGGAAGCCAACACAAAGTAAGTGGACTCATGGTCTGGAACTAAAATCCCATCAGGGCTTGGGGTTAACAGAAATCTTTCCCCCTGTGAAGGTGACATGAGCCCGATTCTTCCTTCTTTAAGTCCAGAGCTGTGGAGGCAGCTGAGTCCATGAACAGAGCCCCATCTCTGTTCCGTGCCCCCTAGAACTGGCTGGGGGGCAGAGGGCTCCCCCGGGAGCAGCTGTCTGCAATAAGCAGGGGTAGCTGTGAGGGCCGTTACTCTAACAGCCACAAGCTCAACTGCCTGACAGGAAGCTGGTGCTGAGACTGATCACCAGGACCCCACACAAAAGAGGGCTGTATCCTATTGGTGTGTATGGCTAGTTTTCGTTCTGAGTCCGCACTGCATCAGCAGCTGTTGGAAATGTATCTGCGCACCCAAGAACACACCTCTGTCGTCTCCACTGTCTGGAAATAGTCTCCATGCCTATGCCAAGCAAGACCTTGAAGGAAGGACAGACTGGACTATGCTTTCTGCTAAAGGCTCTGAAAACCTCATCTGTCCAATGGAAGAGAGTAACTGCAGGTGATGTTCCAAATGCCAGGACCTCTGGGAGTTTAGAGTGCCAGGCCCAGTGCAATGTCCAAAGCCACAACAGGGAGGTGTGGCTGTCCACGTGCATCCTCAGCTGAGCCTCTGTTGTCCAGTGGAGTGGACTCTGACCACAGCTCTTCCAACAGTGTCCTCCAGGAACTGATGTGCACACGCACCAACACACAACACCATATACATATCCAAGCACACACATGCTGATGTGCGCGCACACGCTAATATATTAACTGACAGGTATATATGATACATGTACACACCCAAACATGTTGACATGCACACACACTAACACATGAACTGACATGTACTCATGATAGCATGTACCTGCCCAAATGCATGCATCCTGACATGCACATACGTGTGTACACATTAACACATGCATACTGATGTGTGCGTGCATGTGCACATACATGCATACACACACACACCCAAACACATGCTGACATACATACACCCAAGCACACACACTAACACATAAGCTGACATATACACATTATGGCATATACACACACTCTAGTGTGCACATACCCTGTCATATACACATGTACACACACATATAGACACATTGACATTCACATAGGATGGGGTCAACTTGACAGGATACAGACTCACCTAGGAGGCACACATCTGGGCCTGTCTGTAAGGGAGGCTCTAGATCGGGTTAAGTGGGGTGGGAAGAACCACACTGAGTGTGGACAGCACCGTGCCATGGAGTGCGATCCTGGACCCACTCCATAAAAATAAAAATTAAAAAAAAAAAATCAATGTTCAGTTGAGCTCTAAACCCAGACGGCTCCCAATAAAGAGTGAGCTGAGCACCAGCATTCCTGACGGCAGACACCGTGTTACCAGCTCCCACAGCAGGTTCCGCCATGATGAACTGGATCCCCTTGAACTTGGAGCCAGGATGAGCCCTTCTTCCCTCAAGGTGCTTCTAACGGTTGCATCGCTGTCATGAGGTATCGAACCCAGCACCCTCCTCTCCCCCTCCAAGGGCCTAGCGAGTGGTTCTCAACCTTTCGAATGCTGTGACCGTTTGAAACAGTTCATGTTGTGGTGATCCCAGCCATAAGATTATCTTTGTTATTACTCCATAAGTATAATTTTGCTACTGTTAAAATACTGCAAGTGCTTTTAAATTATTATCATTATTATTGTCATCATTATTACCATAATTATTATTGATAGGATTGTTCTGTGTAACAGCCATGGTCACTCTGTAGACCACACTGGCCTTGAACTCAGAGAAATCCACCTGCCTCTGCTTCCTGAATGCTGGGATTAAAGGCTTCTCATGTCATGGCTTCACAGGACTGTGTCAGGGGTCAATGGTCTGTGTCCCTGTCTGGGTTTAGAGCTCAACTGAACATTGATTTTTTTTTTCAATTATGAAAGTTCTTTAATAATATTTTTTTAATGTTGTTTTACTCCTGTTTTTCCCTCAGGGTCCTTCTGGAACTCCCAATGGCCATATTTTAGAACTCCTGTCTGTTCCCTGTGACCCCTCTGAGCCACATCTTCAAAGGAGTCTCCAGCTTCATTTCCAGGCCTGTCCTTCCCTAGCTGCAGTCATAGCCTGTGTCCATTCCCACTCTGTTTTCCCCTTCACTCTGCAGAATGAGCTGTATTCCTCATTTGTTCACGTTGAAAATCTAAACACTCCCATTTTCAGACTCCTTGGACACGACTTTTCATCTACAGTTCTTGTGAATCCTCCCATTTGTTGCGGGACTTGCATCTCTCTCTTGAGGGTTGTAGTTTCCTCTGTGGTGGTGTGAGTAGGCACGGCCCCGAAGACGCGTGTGCTTGAATGCTTGGCCATAGGGAGTGGCATTATCAGGAGGAATGGCCTTGTTGAAGGAAGGGTGTCACTGTGGGAGTGGGCTTTGTCGTCTTCTATGGCCCAGAGTGGCACACAGTCTCCTTCTGCTGCCTGCAGACCAAGACGTAGACCTCTCAGCTCCTTCTCCAGCACCATGACTGCCTGCACGCTGCCATGGGTTTTGCCATGATGATAATGGACTGAACCTCTGAAACCGTAAGCCAGCCCAATTACATGTTATCTTTTATAAGAGTTGCTTGGGTCACGGTGTCTCTTCACAGCAATAGGCCCTAACTAAGACACCCCCCATGTTCAATACATAAGCATGTCTGACTGTACACAGTGAGATATAAGCCTGTCTGTGGCATGTATGGGCTCATGACGAACTCTGACCTCTGCCCTTGACCCTTCTGAAGGAAGTTCAGCCTTGGCGTCTGCTGATCCCAGGGAGTTCACCAGCTCTAGGCTATATTTTACTTATTCGTACTGTTGTTTTTGTTTCTATGCTATCCTGTTGTTTGATGTGGGGGCCTTGGTTTGTGTCTGTCTGGTGCATTTGGTCTGGTAGCCACAGACTGTACAGACCTGGGCATTAATTCTTTCCTACCTAAGGTTGAGTGTGAAATCAGAATGGCCTTTACTTCTGGGGTTCATGTTCTCCTCAAACCCTTTGATTAAACACCGCTCTACTGCTCTGTGTATGCAAAATTCCTTATTATGATCTGGTTCTGACAGAACTTTGAATTCTTGCCTCTGGTCCCCCGGATCGCTTCCTTCTCTGTGTTTGAACTCATGAGTGGATCTTCATGATTTTCCAAACTTGGAATCACAGGAGGGGCTTTCCAATGATCTCGGCTCATCCTCTTGACCTAACACTGTGGAAGGATGTTAGAACTGTAGAGATTAACTCAAGGCCAACCCTTCCCCCCACCTGAGCCCCTTTCACCCT
Organism: Rattus rattus; assembly: GCF_011064425.1. Classification (NCBI taxonomy): domain Eukaryota; kingdom Metazoa; phylum Chordata; class Mammalia; order Rodentia; family Muridae; genus Rattus; species Rattus rattus. Next base: position 51,261,529 of record NC_046157.1, on the reverse strand, counting down.
GCTCTTCTGCGTCTCAGAATCCAAGATTGATCAGAACAAGAAAAAGAAACAAAGAAACAAAACCCCCAAGGGCCAAGCATACTCTGTAAAACAACAACCTAACCTCCAGGAAAAATCAGGAAATCACTTGGAGAGTGAGTTTGGAACTCCACTCCCTGCACCTTTGGTGTGCTCATCAAAAGCAAGCAGGTTAGTTCAGTCAAAGAGAGGTGGCTGCCCCTGCTTTCCGCCCCACAGGAACACAGTTCACTTTTTGAGAAGCACTGTTTTTCTTGGAAACGCAATTTTGGGAAGAGGACTCTGTCTTCACAATTCCTCACACTCGCCCGGCTGGTGCTCAGGAACTCTGGGCATGTGCGTGTCTGATGCAAAGCTGAGCTGGCCAAGTCGCTCAATAACACACAATAGAAATGTTAACTGCGCTATTGATTTCTGATTAGCTTTGTATTGCCTGTTTAATTTTATTTTCTTTGCAGGAAATTTTTTAATCAAAAATCCAGTTATTGAAAAGGCCCACAAGCCAAGTGATACTGATGAGGCCGGAGAGGAAACGTAGTCATTAAACCTGCAGACTGTTCCTCCTTCACCCCTCACCCTCCCCCAGCCAGGGTTCAGAACCCAAAGCTCCTCCATTTCCAAGCGAGAGTAAATGCATGTGACCTTCAGCTCCACGGAGGTTCACCTACTCGGATTAACTTTGCCATGTTATCCCATTAAATAAAAACAGTTTTGACACCCAGAGACTAAAGCACCCTCAAGATAACACAATAACGCCCTGCAATCATTTCAAATTGGATTGCAATAATTCGCTTAGGTGACCATACATATTTGTTATGTGTAATACGAAACATCGCAAAATGAAATCAATAGGAATGCTTCTTGTTAATGAAGATATACTGGGCTGTTATGTGTGGGTTGCGGACTCGGTACCACAGCAATCTTATTTGTATTATAAATTTCAGAGTGTCCTGAGAGTTATAGATGAAGATAGCATTTCTTAGAGAAGTGATGGCTGGTCATTTAGGAAATTATATCATCAATTTGATGTCATTTCTTGGTCTTTCAAGGTCTTTGCATAATAACCTAGTCGTAGAGTTCGGGTTAAAAAGAAAACTTCTGACTCGGTGGTTGCACGTAATGGATTTGCAAATGAACTTCTACCCAAACTTTTATGTTAAAATGATTGTTCTCGAAATAATCTAGCTTTATCTGAAGATCTATCCCATAACACCTTAACGCACATTTCAAGAAAGTATTTTCCTCTTATCATGAAAACTGAAGCTATTAAGGAGAGATAGGTAGGTAATTACATGTAATAGTATAAATTAAATGTATTTTGAGTCATGAAATTACGTGTTTGTTTGTTTGTTTGTTTGTTGTACCATGGTGTTGAGCATGTGAGGACAACCCGTGAGAATGAGTTCTTTCCTTCTACCATGTGGGTCCTGGGGATGGAACTTAGTTTGTCAGACTTGGCAGCAAGTGCCTTAATCCACTGAGCCACTCCACTGGACCTATGTATACATCCATAGGTATATATCCACATGCATAAACACACACACACACACACACACACACACACACACACACCAACCACTGAAGCTGGAACGTATGGTACTAGAATGCCATTGAACCACACATTGAATGCATTATTATACAGTACAGAATACACATTTACTTACACAGATCAACGAATAAAACAAGGCAGTTTAGATTCCTATTAACGGAACACCTGCTCAGTGTGCTTTTGATAGACAAATGTAGGGGGTTGGGGATTTAGCTCAGTGGTAAAGCACTTGCCTAGCAAACGCAAGGCCCTGGGTTCGGTCCCCAGCTCCGAAAAAAAGAAAAAAGAAAAAAACAAAATAAAATTGACATTGAAAGACAAATGTAACGATGTCTTTCTGCATTTCGGACATTACGGTGCAACTTCGGCGAGCATCTGGTAAACATCTGTATAAAGTCAAGGAATTTGTCAGGTTGGGCATTAGGAGTCTCATGGCACGCCTGACACAACCGCTCACATTCTGTGCTTCTGGGGACCTGGTGCACACCTCCAGTCGCTAGGAATGGTGTCTCCGGTGAGAAAGAAGGTTCTAAACTGCACATACAGTCACTTGTTATCACCGAGTTCTCACAGAACACTGTGGTGTCATTGCTCGCTTGTGGCCCTGTTTTTCTTGGGACCCTTCCCGTGCTTTTTCCACCAAATCCTCTTAATCCATAGGTATCTATGACCGTGAGCCAACAACAACTCTCCCCCCACTCCCCCACCCCCGCCTCGGTTGGCTGACCACAGGATCTCCTTCTGAGAGCTGGCTGGGTAGGGATGGCACCCACCCTGCAGCTCTAAAGAGCTGCCTCTCCAGCGAAGGGCTGGATTTGACCTTTGCCCGACCCTGAGGCTCCATGGTCCTCCTCCTTGACTTCAGATCCTCCCTACCTGCTATCTTTCACCCCATCATCCGCATAACGTTTATGCTGTTCAGGCAACCCTGTGGGCAGCCGGCTTCTCCAGGTCTTTCTCACTCTCCTTTGTAGGCAGAGAGGGTCCTCGGATGAAAGTTCCATGGGACCTGGAGGAACCAGCTTGTCCACAGATCCTAGGACTCTGTGTCTCTGCTTAGGTCTTCTGTTCCCATAATTCCCCCTGGAAGGGAGAGTGCTCTCTACCTATGCAAGGACTCCTCCATACCATCAGCGACATCCAGATCTTCCCTTTCTCCCCGCCGCCCAGCTCTGCTCCCTAAATGATCACATGTCTGCCTACCCTAGACCACACCCACCCACCTAGCATAAGGTGGCTGCTTAGCCTTCCCTTCCCAGTGAATTTTCTTGAAGCAGTAGCTTAGGCTCCCCTCTGGCTCTCCCTCCCCTTATTCTCCTGGCTCACCATTACCACACTGTGAAACTGCCTTAGCCAAAGTCCCTGAGGCCAGGGAACCTTCCGAATCCAATCACAAGCCCTGTCTCATTCAACTTGATCACGGAAACCTTGTAACATTTACATTCCGCTGATCTCCAGCTCTTGTCTTCCACGAAACGATCTCTCCTTCTTCCAATAACTCCTTTTTAGAAAGGTGTGTTGTAAGTTGTGACCTCATAAAGCAGAAAGGATGTGGTTTATTGGACCCTGTGTTCCGCACACCCTTCGTGCCCCGCCCTTCGAGGCCCCGCCCACTGTCCGAACCTCATCCTCCTGATAGTGTTGATAGTGGAATCATCCTAGCTTTTCCTGCCCACCTGTCAGTCTCTGAACCCTCCTGCCTCTGCCCACCGCCACTAAAGGCCTGCAAGATGGTCCACCAGGTGACTTCTTGTATCCCCCACTCACTCCTCTCCCTCTTGGATGTGTTGCTCTTCTGTATTGTGGATCAAGACCTGCTCACATAGCTCAGAAATATCGTTCTGCCATGTCCCATCCCCAGCCCTCCCATCCCACGAAACTGACTTTAGTCCAGGTTCTTTTGATCCTTCCTTGACGAATCCCCGTATCTGCCTCTCATTTATTTTTTAATCTCTGTTCACATTCTGCCTGTGCTCCGCTAAAATCACTTCTCCTTCCTGTATGGGAAGCTTTCTGGTCCGGGCGCCAGGACGCATGAGACCCCAGCTGTAATGAAGGCCACCAGAACCTGCTCATTCCACATCTCCGATGCACCACGTGTCTCATTTTCCAAGCCAAGCTACCTGTCTTTCCAGAAGACTCCTTCCGTGATCCCTACACGTGGAGCTAATGCTAAGTCATCCTTCAAGGTGTCCCCAGAACATTCCTCTCCTGGTCTGTGGTGACCCTGAACCTCTGTACACTTCTGTCATATCCCTCCCATACTATCTGCTTACGACCTTGGCCCTCTGTTCATGGGCAGAATGCTGGGGGTTGCTCTGGTCTCTTCCTGACCTGAAGTTATTGCGAGCCCTCCCCTGAGAAGACTCTCCAACAGTACTCAAGTTCTCTTGCCTCAGAGCATGTTCGTTTGTACAGAGGTGGCCTTCTGGGGTTAATCAAAAATCAATAGCACAGTCAGTAGTTGAATAAACACTGCCACGGACACAGGGCACAGCACTCGGATAATTTCAACAAACATTACACTTCCAGAGCTGCCCCTCGGTTGCCTTAAAGCAAGCCAAATGAAGTTAGCGTTCTAAATTGCTCTAGTGTCCTCCAAAGTCATTGCTTAGTGACCCACAGCCCTAGAACCTTCATCAGGAGTGTACCCAACATTCGGACTTGTGTTTGGCCCCACACATGGCCAGCTGTCTGGCCATGCTCTCAACCACACAGAGATCGCTATGACTTTAAAAAAATGTGCACAGTTTGATTCTCTGACACATGGGGTAAGGAAGCCCCCCGGTTCCATATCACTGAAGGGGAATGCCAAACAGATGTCAGCCTCAACACGAAGCATGACCTTGCCTTGTTTTTTGTTTTGTTTTGTTTTGTTTTTTTTAAATAGCCTTGTGCTTAAAATTGCCTAAGAAATTTGGAAATGCCAGCAATGGAATTAGGATTTGAACTCTGATCCAGGAGACAAAACCTTGGCAGCTCAGTATGTTAAACTATATTTAGATATATGGCTCTGTGGGGGAAGAGATCAATATATTTTCTTTTCTGTCCATAAAGAGCCCGCCTTAAACAATAGTGAGAAATAACCATTGGCCTGCGTACACAGATACAGCCGACAGATTCCTGGGGCTCCTACCCTGCCAGGCCACTCGTGTGGAGGAAGGGAAGTAGGAAGGACTTCCAGACAGAATATCTGAGAGACTCCTGTACTTACTATACAGCCAAGAGGAAAGCAGCCGTCACTTAGGAAACTGTCAATCACGCAGTTGCCACCCAGGCTGGCCTACTGATGCAGATGCTCTCCCAACTCTGTGAAATGCAGCTGTTAACACAGTTTTCTTTTATTTGCCATGGCTGTTCTACTCTACCTGCAGCCACAGCCTCCATCCAGGGCCCTCCTCCCCAGTCCTCCCAAGCTTTCAGATCCAAAAAAGGGACCAACATCACACTGGCCACATCCCCAACCCTTTTATACCTAACAGAATCTGAAGGAAAAAAAAAAAAAAAAAAGCAGGGAAGCCTTCAAGTCCTGGGGGGATGGGAGGGAACGGACTCAGAAACCCTGTGCCTTCTCTGAACAGTGTTGTTTTCTGGGCAAGCTCTGGGATAAGCCCGTGGCCACCCTCTGATGGCATCCTCTGGCCTGAACTGCTGGGTCATGCCCTCTGCCCATGCTGGCTCCTACCAACACCCTTTCCTCCACCATAGCTTTCTGCCTCTGTGAACGCCTTCCCCTTCCCCTCAGCTCTTATCACCTCTCACTCCCTAAGGAAAGGACCACTCTGAGGCAGAGAAGTACAAAAGGAATTAAATATTCCACCTAGTCCACATAAAAGATACACCATCCAGGTATTCTATTTACAAGCTGTAAGCCTAGATCGGGCAGGTTTTAAGCTCTTCTAAGGGTACATCCCAGCCATGTCTCTTGTTGCTTGCTGTTTCTCCTGGCCATGTGCCTGTGGCTCATCTCATCTCAGGGCGGCTTCCTCCCCTCATAGTCTCCTCTCTTCTTTCTCTCTGATCTCTACCTGTGTCACTCCCACTCCCACCCATCCCACCGCCACTCCAGCCAGGTAGCTGAAAATCTGCCTACCTCTGTCTACTGCCCAATGGTGGACTTTAGCTTGTTATTGACCCATTAACTTGGGGAACAAGGTTACATAGTATCTCTTGCTGTGAGGATCTCCTAGTCAGGGGCAACCAGCCCTTTGGTGCCAGCATTAGCATTTGAATGCATAGCAACCGCCAGACCAACCCCCACAGAGAAGCCTATTCCAAGGGCTGTACCTTTTGGGTATCACCAAAATTGGCTTTGCCAATCACAGTTAAGGAAGACTATCCACTGTCACACTGACAGAGTAACTACCAATCATGATGAGTCAGAAACCCAGGTCTCCTCCATATACCAATACAGAGGACTTTTTATATAAGAAGCAGAGAGGCTGCCACATTGAATAAATGTGATTTGTTTCACCATGTGTGTGTCTTTTTTTCTTTTTTAAGCTAAATCACACCTCTTTGACTGTTACTGTTAGGTCAGTGTTGCCTGGTGTGATGGCTTGAACTTGTCCTTCAAACATCGTCTATTAGAAACGTAGTCTCACTCTGACAGCTGGGACACAGAACCTAGTAAACAGGCAGTAAGGTCCTGAGGGCTTAGAAAAGAACACTGTTGCAAACTGATTTCTAGTGGAGTGAGCACCTCACACAGGTAAGATATATGATTTTGGAACCAACAGAAGCTAGATACTAGGAATAAATTCTTAAAATTCACTTTGGGCCAGACCTTCCCTTCCCCTCTCCAAGAGAAGTCAACTTCTGGACATCTCTGAATGATGATGGTTCCTACCAGAGACTCCATGGCTTGGCGGCTCTTACCAGAGACTCCATGGCTTGGCGGCTCTTACCAGAGACACTATGGCTGATGGCAGATGACACTATGAGCAGGCCTCTGTGGCCAGGGTGCTGACGGGCAGGCGGTAGGGGACTGTGATGGTCATGTGTCCCTGGCAGAAGGAGGTTCTGAGATGCTGACAATAAAGAACTGGAGGATGCCCAGGCCCTGATTCCTGTGAAGCACTTCCTGCCCCCAGACCCCAAAATACACAGCTCTTCACCTCCCAAATTCTTTTTTTTTCCTTTTTTTTTTCCAGAGCTGGGGACCGAACCCAGGGCCTTTATGCTTGCTAGGCAAGCGCTCTACCACTGAGCTAAATCCCCAACCCCCACCCCCCAAATTCTTAATTCATCAATGGACAAACCTTTAGCTCGATCAGAGCCCTCGTGAGCTAATCATCTCTAGAGATGCAACCTTATATTCCAACGGGTCTATTTAGCTACCTCCGGACGTTTCTTTATCTAATCAGGTTGACAATCAGAATCAGCCCTAGGAGAGCCACCGTGAGGTACGGGCTCAGAACCCAGATGGCCCGGCTTACAGCTCTGCCCACAGTTCTTGGCTCCCAGCTCCTCCACCATACCACATTGAGTGGTTTATTTCCCCTCTGCCCTTCGAGCTAGAAGTCAGACAACGTGAGAGAAGTAGTTTCCTGTTTAGGGAGCATCCATTTATTTATTAAAACAAAAATAACAGCCCCTCTACCCCCAAGGTCCATGACCACCCCCACCCAAGACCTATGACCTTCCCAGCCATGTGCTCTTGACCTAGATGGCAGTTCCAGGCATGGGATCAGCTCCAACCAGAAGTTGAAAGAGCGTACCCCTAAACAGGGGACGTGTCTCTCGCTCCAATTGTGGGATGGGGTGCCCCCAGGAACCACGAGTAGCCATTCTTGATGTAAAAGCACGAGGTAGCTTTATTAACGAGATCCCGGGTCTTAGCGGGATCCCGGGTCGACACGTATCTCACACAGGAGACAGAGGAATCGACCCCCAGCCTCCAAACTCGGGGGTTTATATAGGGGAGGTTAGGGGCATTCATGAGGTTACACATGATTGGTCAATTCAAATGGTGCACAGTTACTTTCGGCGCGAAATTACATCAGCAAGGAGTACGTGCTCTCTAGCAGCTCGGCAGGCAGGTAGGGTGGCTCATCTCACTCAGGGGGGTGAAGGAAGGGGAGGGGGTGGCTACAGATGATCAATGTCCTTGAGGCTGATAGCTGGTTTGGCAAGTCCTATCTCTGGCTCTCCCTCAGGCACGTCTGGCCCTGCACATCCGGACTCTGACAATGAGTAACCTTTTTAAAACTCTAGTTCTACAAAGTCAGTTGGCTCCTCTCACGATGTCGCATTCTAAGTGTATATGTTAGGTGTAGCTAACTCGATATACTATGTGGAGTAAACATGATATATTATAAACAGACACGCCATTACATCAGTTGGGACGTCTTGCCTGGCTAGGCGTTACTGTAAGTTCACATCTGGGCAAGACTATTAATGGACTCTTCCCTCTCCCCACCAAAGTCTCTGGCTGGGAAACCTCCCTCTCGGAGTCCACTTCCTTCCACCCTGCAGGGCTTGGGGCTCAGATGTGAGATGCTACGTCCTCTGTAGAACTGATCACGGGAGGATTTCTTTTCTAAAGCCCTGCTGTCCTTTGCTGTCAGGGAATGACAGCACAACACACACCCACTCAGCAAAGAGCCTGTCCTGCTCTCCACGGCTCCCTCACCCACCTCAGAATAAGGTTCCTCCTTGGCCAGATGCAGGGAGATGGCTGAACCATACCAGAGTTACTCGTCACAGTTACTCGTCTTCCTGGGCTCATCCTCTCTGTGCCCTTTATCACCTGACCCCATCTGGCCTCCCCCACCCTCACCTCCCTTCCTGTCTCTTGGAAGTCCTTGGATGACCTTGAAACTATTTCATCTTGTCATCATTGCCCCCCAACTCTGTCTGTCCTGTTTCGAGTCTGTGATAATTTTCTCATGCATGTCCATCAAGAACACCCTAGGCAAAGACCAGACTAAACTGCGAAGTTCTCCGAAGTTCCCCCTCTTCCTTACCGCCTCGTTTAAGGGTGATGACCTTGTGTTCCTCCTGCATTAGCAAGTTCCATTTTTTGTTTGTGGTTCCACTGGACACTCTAAATCATGCACCCTGTTTTTAATGTGTTTATCTAATAGTCTTGCTTCTCACCACCTCCCTTGAGGCAAACCTCATCTCCCATGACCCACCACCGCCAGGCACACTCCCAAGCAGAGACAAGCCTTCTATGACTTGCCAAGAGTTGCTCAGTCAATAGTGACACAACGTTTCTTCAGAATCTGCCGTCTCCAGGCTAACTGCTGGTCCTACAGAAACAAGAGCATCACCCGGGAGAGAAAGACGGGCAACTACAAGTCAAATGCTACCTCCTGAGATGAGTCTCGGCCTCAAGTTCTTTCTCAACCATGTTTGCAAACTCCAGCCGTTCTCCTGGAAGAGAGAACACAGAACTCGTAATTAGACGCTGCTGTGGATGGCGTAGAGATGGGTGGTGCCATGGACTGTGGATGTAGAGATGGTGGGACTCCATGGTAGAAACTGCAGGGTAAAAGAAACATTTTCTAAGGGAAAAACAAACCGCAGCCAAGAGTAATGAGCAGACCCCGTAATGGCATCTGGACACTTCTGCATCCTGACGTCATGACTGTTCACGTGCACTGTCTTCCTGACCCTGGAACACATGCTCTCCCGGCACAGCAGACAGAAGTGTCTGTCTTTTTTATGCATTTCCTATCATCCCCTTTGTAGCAAAACACATGAGCAGCCATTTCCTTATGCTGTGTCCCCAGAACTGTCCTTAGCATTGTTCTGTCACTTCAGAGACAGCTCATATAAGAGGATCACAACACATGGGGCACCTCTCCATGTCCCTCACCAAAAGTCCAGGTCAGCTGAAGCCCGAAGTACAATGGGTCAAGCATCGTCCTCCTGTTTACAATGGCAGACTACTAGAGCTCACTTACTGGGTCTGTCCAGACAGCCCGGCAGGTATTTCTGGGGTTCAGGTGGGCACAGGTATAGTATCTCTTCTCAAACATAACCAATGTATCCGAAGAAAATAAACGCTGAAAGCAGGTGTTCAAATACCCCAAGCAGAGATGAATAATTGAGGGAAAATACATTGAAATTAACCAGAGTTCTTCAGACTATACAGATAGGAAGGTACGGGAAGGGAGACGTGGGGCCCTTGAGGTGCAGTCTGTCCTTTGTCAAAGGTGTCCTTGACTGGCATTTGTGGGAACATAAATAAAGTCAACAAGCACCTGAAACAGAAAAGAAATGCACATCTGAAACTGCTGAGTAGACAAGGCCAAAGGTTCTCAGCGTGAGCAAAATGCTAATTACCCCAAAAGGGTCATGGCACGTTGTAAGCGAGTATGGTGTTACCCTTCTGCACCCTACTCACATGCACAATTAGTCTATGACTGGAAGTTAAAGGAGCCCTTACGTATATCTATGAACTCCAGGTACACCAACTGATGGAGGTCAAAGGGCAGCGTTCAAACACGCTCTCTGACCTTGTGATTTTCTGCCCAAGGTCAAGGACAGATGAAGTTCTGGGAAGCACCACGCAGACCTGACACAAGCAAAAAGTGCATTGCTATAAGCCCAAGATCTAAGAGTTGAGTTTGAGAGATAACCCGAGGCACACCCACAGTCCCGGGAAGAGAAGGCTATAGATAATCAAATAAGAGAGAAAGCTCCTCATGGGGAGCCTCCGTGGAGAACATGAAGGTAGGAGTCTCTAATTCACCTTCGGAGGTGGATGAAGACTGCCTTGATTGTTAGAGAAAGTCAGAGAGAGAGGCGCAGCTAAGAAAAGCCAGTGAACGCCACAGCACCTCAGTGCCCCCAAGGGTGAAGTCAGCGTGCCCACGTGAGCCGGCCTGACCAAAATCAGAGACAATGGGATGCCTCCCACCTCAAAGGTAGTCAGCCTAAATTATTTTTGATATATTGTCGCATCTCTTATGATCTACTAAAAAATTAAATTTTTCATTCATCTGTTGTATTCAACAAGGGCAAGTTGCAAGCCTGGGTTATTAATGATGTCAGCCCGCGTATTACTAAAACAAATGCGTAGAGCTGCCCATCTCTGATGACAAAAGGAGAGTCATTTGTTTCAATCACGGAGTACAATCTTATTAAACATCGCCAACTTACTGCCAAGCTGGCTGGTCACCAATGCGCAGCTGTGGAACTAATGGAACCAGAGGGCTGTCCATCTTCAGATGGTGTCACTGTCCCCAAAATAATAAACTTAGAGGAGATAAATCTATTACGACTGGGGCACTTTTGCTTCTTAACTCTGGACTCCTCAAATGCAGAATTTCCATAACCCTCTCCTGTAGTAACGAGGCTGGCTGGGAAAACTAGTGACCATGGGCTAACACGACCTTACCAGTAACACACTCATGAGACTGGCATGACCCCTCCAGACAGTAATATGGTGAAATCCCGGTTGGTAGAACATATTACCAAGTCTGTTTATTTAGTGGGAAGGGGGATGGATTTTTTTTTCTTTCATCCATGTATAGAGTGTATCTTGGCCACCTTCATCTCCCCACTCCCTCCTCCCAACTCCCTCCCCACACTGCATCCACAGCAATCCCATCTCCCTCCCAACTTCAAGTCTCTTAATAACTTACTAAGTCCCGTTGGCGTTGCTCACATGCATTTGGATGCAAGGGATCATGGGTAACATACCAACGGCCACCTTCTGAAAGCAAAGTGGCTCTCCCTCACTCAGGAGCATCAGTTCTCATTAGTGACTCTGCTGCACCTGGGGCATTTGGAACCTCTCCCCACTCAGTGCTGGGATACATAATTCTTATGATCTCTTGTGCAGGGAACAGCAGCTGCTCTGAGGCCACCGCATTTGCTTATAACAGCAGGGCCCTGTCTAAGCTCTCTTCCCCTCCTAGCCTACCTGAGAGTAAAGCAAAGTTTCTCTCCTGGGTGATGTCAGCATCCTGAGGGCAGCTGCAAAACTGCACAATCGGAGGTCAGCCTGGGCTACAAAGTGAAATCCCGCCCAAAAACCAGCCATCAGTTATTAGAAATCTCCCGTTCTAACAGCTCAGAAATCAGACGTGTAATTCACTGTTCTCGGTGAATCCCACGGTACACCAGATAACGAAGACACACGCGTTTTGAGCTCAGTAAGAGACGTTGAGACTGGGCACCATATAAAGAAGCTTTACTTGTGAGTTTGATCAACTTTTTGAAATGTTGTCCAGTTGGTTGGCAAATGCTGAAATGGCTTCAAGGTGGAGGGACGTCACGTCATGCCCAACAAGACTTCTCTGGGCTCTGCTTACAAAAAGACAAACCACAAACCAAGGTTTGGAGATATTAGACCTGTATAACCTTGCCAGTTAATTAGAGAGAGTTGACCCGCCCTCCCGTGTGTCTATAACACCAAGGCCGGAGCTCTTGTCAGGACAGCTAACTATTCCTCCAAACCCCTCCAAACCATTTGTCAGACACACCTGGGGCAGTCTCATGCCATCGATACTGAACCTTGTACTCCCAGCTGAACAGAGCCTGCATATGCAGTTTACAGAAAAGGGGAGTGTAGTTTCCCACTGTAAGTCGGTGTTCCTGGGGATGGAACTGGCCATTTCTTTGATGTTTTTGTTTTGATGCTAGAGATTAGCCCCAGGGCCTGGCTTTGCTACATAAGCAAGCATTCTACCTGAATTACATCACCGTTATGGTTATTTGGGTTCATGGACTCACCAAGCTCTTCAAGTTTGACCCATAGCTTGTCATACAGTCTAGGCTAAGCCTGAACATGTGATCTTTCTGCCTTGGTTCCCATGACTGATCATCTTTATGGTTTTATATTTACTACAAGGAAGTGGAAGGCATTATGGTACTGACTGGTTGGTGGATGGTTTAAACAGTCTCCCAGGCGCTAGGCACACAGGTGATCCTGGCTCGTCAGCGTGATGATCAGTCTGAGAACGGTAGACCCAAAGCACATCTCACACACAGTCACGGGAAATCTCTTCAGCCAAGCGGGAGCGGCGGAGGCTAGAGCCCTTACTGACTGTGGAAAGGATGAGAGGAGTTAGGATTCCACATGCAATGCGGATTGGGACAGAACATTGAAAAGAGAAGGACCCCAGTCCCTATGTTCTTTCCCCTGCCCTTCATTCTTCTGGGTCTCCTTTCTTAAGCTCAAACCCTAGTCAAAGACCTGTCCAACCCATGAAGACTTGTTACAGGCTGGCCCAGGCCTGGGACTTCACCACTGACAGACGACACTGCTCATCTTGGCTCCTGTGCCTCCTGCATTTCTCTATTGATTGTCTCCAGCCTTATCAACTCTGTGAAAGAAGTCCATCTTTATTATCTAGGGTTGGGGTGACCATGGCAAAGGCTGTATAGGGAGCTGGAATGCCTTCGCACCCCTGGCTGAGAGCACTTATCAGTTGACTGCCACACGAAGAAGTGAGACCTCAAGATGAAGAGGAGTTGCCTCTGAGGAAGGCTGAAATCATAACTCTGCTTCTTAATCCCCTGCCTCCACTCCCAGTGGGATTTACTCCCAAGACCCCAGCCACCCATCCCTAAAATGAACAGCCAGCATTCATCAGCCGGTGACGAGCATTTCACAGCTATGTCCTGTCCCTGGACAAGCTGTGCCACCACTGAAGAAAGCAGAGTTGTAATTAGGAATTAATATCATCTTTATTACCAATTCAGCACCACTTAATTGACGATGGAGTGTAACTTTAGAATCTCTCCTTTCCTGGCTCCCTACCTGCTGTAGTTTTGCATCATAAATGTCTGCCAAAGACACACGAATATTAAGGCCATGGTCCACAGCTGGGTGCTATTAGGAAGGAAGGAGCTGGGGCTGGAGAGATGGCTCAGAGGTTAAGAGCATTGGCTGTTCTTCCAAAGGTCCTGAGTTCAATTCCCAGCAACCACATAGTGGCTCACAACCATCTGTAATGGGATCTGATGCCCTCTTCTGGTGTACAAGTGTACAAGTAGGCAGGACTCTATACATAATAAATGAAATTAATCTTAAAAAAAAAAGAAAAGAAAAGAAAAGAGAGGAAGGGAGGAGCCTTTACGCTTCCTGGGAGGTTTATTGGTTATTGGGGGAAGGTTCTTGAGAAAACTTCAGTCTCTATTTCTTCCTCTTTCTCTCATTTGCCCCCTGGTCACACTGTGGAAAGGTTCACTGGACCCTACACTAAAGCCATGATGGGCTTCCACAGAGCACATTATCTCCAAATCAGGAGTCAAAATAAACTTGGCCTTGGCACATTGAACTCCAACACAATATAGTAGTCCTAGTTCAAGCCTCGAGCATCTCTCTTCGGACGGTAATGAAGCTCACTGTAGTCTGCACCAGAAACTTCCCAGTCCAAGTCAGCCCTGCCTGATACCTCTGTACTGAAAGCTTCCAAGGCCAGTCACAGGGCTTCACTCACAAGGTGAACATGCCCACTGACACGGACTCTAACCCATTCAGAATCAGTTAAAGGATAAAACAGAAATGGGCGTCCAACCGACTGGCAGTAACACAAGATGGCACCCCCAGATGAAATGGGCAATGAATTCTAATTCATTCATAATATGGGATATTAGGAATCATGTGAAATCATTTAGAAGAATAAAGCAATGATACAAGATATCCACTATATACATATGTGTATATATATGTACACACACACATATATATACATATATACATATATACATATACATATATATATATATATATATGCTCAAGTTGTGGTGGTATGAATACAAGACGTCCTCACAGCCTCATGTGCTCAATGCTTGCCCCCACTTGGTGGTCCTACTAATGTGAAATTCTAGAAACTTCAGGAAGTAGAGCCTAGTTGGAGGGAGCAGAACACTGTGGGGAGGAGTGTCTCAGAGCATTAAATATGTCCCCAGTCCCTCTCTACTCGGTCTTTTCTTCTGTGTACTATGAGATTAAATCCCTTCCTACCATCATGACATCCTGCCCAAGTCCATGGGACACAATACAATCCTCTGAGTCACAGGCACAAATAAGTCTTCCCAGGAGTTTGATCACAGGGATGTTAGAGCGGCTGACGCAGGGGCCTTGTTTCCATGCTGTCTGGGCAACAAAAAATGTAGGAAGAGAACTCACCAGACATTTAAAACTTGTGGCCCCTGTAAAGTCAGATTGAGGGAGGAAAGGGTTTGTGTCTTTTGAGGGTTTTGTTTGTTTGTTTTCTAATCTTGCTTTTGTTTTTTATAAGATTCGTGTTATTTAAACGCATGTTGGTAAGTAGGGATGACTTTGTAGATGTCTAAATGAAGTTCGGATTTACAAATGTATTTATCATCTGAGGGCTTCATTCAGAAATCACTTATTTGTGATCTATTAGCTGTTTTACACAATGCACTTGCTGTGTGGTATACTTACGAAATGCATCTGTAGGAAATTTATCCTCACATTTTCCCAGACTGCCTTGCTCATCACTGTATAACTGGGCTATATATGCTATAGATGTACACGTGTTACTTTACATACATGCCGTGACTTTATAATATAATAATGTATCTGATGAGGTGCATAAGTCATAAACTTGACTACAGCTCCGATATTTGCATGCACCGTAAACGCATGCAACCACACGGGAAAACGACCTGTGCGGGTCTACAACCGCCAAACCCGTCTGGATCGCTGTCCTGGGAACCTCAAATCACCAAGTGTTTCAAAAGGACAAGAGTCATCCAAAAGGAAGCAGGGGAACAATGTTCACACACAGCTTTGACTGTGAGTCAGGGCTGCTCCAGCCATTAAACCTATCAGCAGACCGTGTTTAATCTTCTTCCCTGATCTTGGAGAGCTTTGCCTTAGAATGAAGCAACATGCTGAGGCTCTTTAGGGAGTTAAGGGAAGAAATTTCCAAGCCCCAACTTGATCCAGAGAGTATTCACTTCATATGCACGCCCGGGGAATAACAGGCATTAACTGGTACTTAACTAAATATTCAGGATCTTACAGAGGCCAAAGCGATCACCAGCGAGAAGAACAAAGAAACACAAGCCCAGCCTCTGCCCCCACAGCAGTTAATCTGTCTCCTTGGGCTGCAAGGTAGAAAGTCCAGGGATGGAAAACCCAGCGAGCCTGACCTCGTCTATAACAATCTTCTTGTTTGGGCCCCTGTCATCCGGGGAAATGGCTGCAAATAGTGACAAACAAACAGAATAATAATTGATTTTTCCAGAGATGAAAAATTTGAAATTAGTGACCATTTCCCCCCCAGATCATTGGCTGATTAATTTAATGTTTGTCTTAGCCTTTCAAAGACAGACTCTCCCGGAGCATCTCTCTGCCAGGCGCTGTGATGGGTTTGTGGTTTTGGACCCCGTGGTTAAAGCATATTGCACAGTTCTGCAGTTTTAAAGTGAGCCTCGACAGCGTATGGAGGGACCCAGCCAACGCCAAGACTAAAGTTTCCCGAGATTGGAATCCGGCTTGTCAGACAGGAGTCAAGTCTGTGATTGTGTGTGTGGTCAATGGATCTCTGGCCTCTGTGTTTGAGAAACAGATTTTAAGAACACTGGCCTCTCTTCCTGAGGACCCAGCTCACTCCCGACATTCGTATGTGGTAGCTCATAACCATCTGTAACTCAAGGTCCAGGAGAGCAGAGGCCATCTTTTCAACTCCACAGGCACCAGGAAGGCATGTGGTACACAGACATTTGTGCAGACAGAACACCTACAACACGGAGAATAAAAATGTCATTTAAAAAAATGAATACTACCTGTGTTTTTCCAGAGTGCCCAAAAGTCATCAAAGTAATTTTTAAAAGACCTCGGTGTCAAAGTGGATTTTCACTGAGGTGATTCAGAACTCTCAGCAGGGGACAAGATAATATTGAAGTGTTCTTGACCTTTTCCTCCTCCCCCAACCCCCGTCTCCTTCCTTTTAAAATACCAAAACAATAATTGTTTTTAAAGTCACCTATAAACCATTCCAAAGTTCAGGGATCATATTTACTATGAGAGCAATCATGGTCTCCTATGCTAAACATGAGCAGAAGGAGGCAAACCGGGGAGGGTGACTTCCCAAGACCCTGTAGCCACCGAAGACTCAGGGCCTGATGGAATGCCCTCCCCACACACAGCACACCTCCAGGATCCTTCCACCATTAGCCTTCCCTAGAGCAACCAGAGAGATCTCCACTCAATGCCATCAGTAACAGCTCCATTCAATGTCCCCATAGCCTAAAGCCAGAGGCAGGAAATGTAAGTCTTATCTCACCTCCTGACTCTTCGAAAATGTTATATCAATTACACCCCTAAACATGTGAGTGCAAACTGCAGATACATCCTTAGGGGCCAGGTTTCCCTGGGTCCCTTTGTATCATCAGCCACACTGATGAGGCAAAGTCGTGAACTCCGCAGGTGGCTTCTCACTCCCCCAACTCCAGCTGCCTGGCCTTAACCTTCACAATGTCCCCTTCCTACTCATTAGGACTTTAGCTTCCTTAAGACATAAGATGTAAAAGATTTTGTCTTGCCTTATCCTGTTACCCCTGAACCCTATAAATCTACCAGGGGACAGTGGTTTCCACCTCTCTCAAATGTGCGTCCTCTGACCTCATTCCTCTCCAACCCAATCCAGGGACCCCACAGTTGTCTGCCGTAATTGCCTAGGGTACCTCTTGTGAGGATGTGTCCAGTCCTGAGCTCTCACTCCTGAGTCTTGTCCCACACGTGGAAGGGGAAAACAGGAGATACCCAGGGATCTTTATGAATGGAAACAAACACCTCTGACATTTTAGAGAATGACTCTCCCTAAAAACAGGCCAAGGTAAGACGCAGAACCCAGCTACCTGTAGGCCAAACTAGGTCATCATCAGACATCTATAAAAGATTTCAGAAATGAAAATAAACCCTTTCTTCTAAGGAAATAACACATCACATGCCCCCCCCATGATTTTTTTTTTATATTTTTCTGTTTGGTGCTAAGATCAAACCCAGGGCCTCACTCACGCTAGGCATGCATTCTGCCACTAAACAATGGAGCTACCGGAGAGTGCGTTTTTGTAAACTTTCTTGGCGTCCATTAACCACAGCTTCCTACAATACTTCAGGGACAAAGGGGTTGAAATCCTGGCTTTACTACCTTACGCCTGCCAGAGCTGCGGAGGCAGAAGCAGAAAACCCAAACTGTCCCAGGGAGGGCTGGGGATCCACTTAGAGTGAGGGGCAGAACCAGAGTCACCAGGGAGGGCTGGGGATCCACTTAGAGTGAGGGGCAGAACCAGAGTCACCGAGTCATGGTCTCCAGGCACGAGCCCCATTAATAATCTCTTCCTTAACTTTGTTTATCTCTGTGGAAACATGCTGAGGCATAGCCCTTTCCAGAAGCTGGGGCCCTGTGATCATTACTTGTCATCGGAGGAAATGGGATTGGGTGGTTTAATTCCTCTTCTCAGAAAGTCCACGCTGTAATAAATGACTCCTCAATGACCTCCATCCCTGGGTGAGGCTGCTGGCTTCACCAGTCCCTCTTGGCCTTGGTGGCATAAGAACAACTCACAAAGCTTGTAGCCTTGACACTCACCTCCATCACAGACAGAAAGGGGACCGGAGAAATCCACCTCCCTCAGCCTTTATGACACGGGAAGGGTACATCTGTCAGGAAATGATTAAAAAGTTCAGAGGACTCAGCTTGTACTCGGTTGGATGCACCCAAGGACCATGCACGGAGTCGCTTACACTGTGGGCCAAACCCTGCATAAGATTGCCAGGTGCTCCAGAAGCCAAGGGTAAATCGTGGAACATGTTCTCTTCCTATCACTCCAAGGAGCCAGAGCTGCTGAAACCCTGACCTTAGACGCCGTGTGCATGCATGCATGTCATGTGCTCACGTGTGCATGCATACACACACACACACACACACACACAGAGGTTCTCCCTGGTATTGCCACCCTCAGCCACAGCCTCTGACAAGTCCTGTACTCTGTACTGCTATGGATCTGGCACTGACTGGAAACGTGGGGGGGGGGGGGACGACTAAGGA
Source organism: Rattus rattus (assembly GCF_011064425.1). NCBI lineage: Eukaryota > Metazoa > Chordata > Mammalia > Rodentia > Muridae > Rattus > Rattus rattus. Next base: position 51,242,971 of record NC_046157.1, on the reverse strand, counting down.
TGGATCTGGGAGGAGCTGGGAGGGGGAAGTGACTATGACCAAGATACATTGTATAAGATTCCCAAACAACTGATACAAATGTTTAAAGTGGTCTTTTTAAAAAGATGATGAGAGCGGGAAAGAGATGGCAGGAGCAGATCACCCTCTGCAGAGAGGGCCATGGCTCATCCCTCGCTCACTCGCTCACAGACCAAATTTGCTTCTGGCCTCTGGAACGGTGAAGATATGTCTGTAGTTTAAGTCACTGTGTCCCTGGTCCTTGGGTACATCCAGCAGAGTATACACTGGGGCCTCCGAAATTGTTAAGACTCATTAAAAGAATTCCTTGGTAGACTTGGTTCAGGTGGCTTGATCAGTAAAGCCCTTTCGTTGCAAGCATGATGAACTACATACATGCTCAGAACCCACCTCAAAAACCTGGGTGTGGTGCCCCATGCTTGTATCCCAGTCCTGGGAAGGCAGAGACACGTGGATCTCTGAGGTTTGCTGCTAAGTTAGCTTAGTTAGTGAGCTCGCCAATGACTGACCCTCTCTTTATAAAACCAGCTATGTGATTCCTGAGAAACACAGGAGATCCACCTCTGCTACACACACACACACACACACACACACACACACACGCTCGCGCATGCACATACACACATATGTGGACATGCACACACCATACACAGACACATACACGTGTGCACACACACCACAACAGACACACATGTACACAGACACACTAGTTTCGATGATATTTATGAAACAGAACCCATATGAGCCGTTGTTTCAAACAGAGGTTAATACAGTGAAAGAGGTACTGGGACACTTGTTAAATGAAAATTTTAAAGCCAACATCCACATGAGTCAGTCTATGAATTATTTGTGACTTTTGACTCTCCAGCCACATGGCAGTAGAGGAGAAACAAGCAATCCTTTAAAAAGCCAAAATGTCATTACTTAAGCCAAGCCCTGCCTGAACTGTTCTAATTGTATCTAAATTGTTTCCTTGGTTCCTCTCTCAATAGTGTGATGTGGCAGGTGCCCGGGGCCTTTAGCTTGCTAATCAATTATTAATCTGGGAGTTAATAATTCATGTTAATTGGTGCTATAAGCACTTTCTCTGGCAAATGTGAGCAAAGGTCACAACGTTTAACAGCAAAGGCGAAACATTCTCCAAGTTTCTTTTTCCATGGCCTAGCATGAAAATACTAAGATACGGAAGACGACATTTAACTAAAGCTGGGAAAGCAAGATAACTCCACAGCTGAAAGACTGGATGTCTCTCTGGGGGTGGCCAGCTCTGTTCTGCAGCCTGCTGGAAGGAGGAGAGGTCTCTGGAGCTGACAGGGACAGGACTTCAGTCACACAGGGAGCAGCCTTCCTCGGATGCACCACTCGGATGAAGGTTTGTGGGCCTTTGTCAACAAGAGGAATAGTGTAAGTGGGAGCCTAGATCCCTGCTAGTTATGAAAGCCTTTCTTCAGGAAACAAAAGGAGGCATTTGAGAGACTAGCACTCTCCTGGGTTTGTCATAGGATGCCTTCTCTAAACGGTGAGAATAAAGGACACATCTCATCCTAGGATAACCACGGAAGGAACTCTGAGCAAAACCTCACTACTATCGAGTGCTCTGGGTATAACAAATGTACGTATGCTCTGAGCTCTATTTCCAGGAAGGAGATGGGGTGATTCCACATTGCCACAGAAGGCAAACAAAAAAATAGCTTCTTATCTCATCCAACCTGGACTCTCTTCCCAGCCCACTCCTTCGCCCTGGGCCTGCAAGGCAGCCACCTAGGCCTGGGTTCTGTGGGTGTTTGATCCCCTTTGAGCCTTGATAATTATTTGAAAGGTTCCTGTCAAATCCCAGCCTCGTGTGATGAAATAACTCGTTCCCATTTGGAGAATAAAACTGTTCCTGGTAGCTCTTTGCAGCCTTGAGAATGAGTGCTGCCGACCCGGGATAAGGCTTAAATGGAAACCACGGGTTCAGGGGGGCCAGGGCCAGGAGGCCAAACCTCCACCTCCTGTTTTTCTAAGGGGAACGTGGGTAACACATGCTTTTCATTGCCCCCCTTTGGCCGTTTACATATTGGGGGGCCGCACGTTGGCGGCAGGTCCTCTATTTAGGGAGTCCTTGAAAACCTGCCCCCTTTCACAGTTTCATCCTGGCACATGCGTGTGTTTTAAGCAGAAGGAAACCCCGAATCCAAGCTAGGAAAAGAGAAACATATGTACAGACATGGGGGATTTTTTTTTTTTTTGCAGCCCAAAATCACACAATAAGAAAGCAATCATTCAGCCGCGACTTTAAAAAATGGATCCTTGCCCGAATTTCCCGACTATTTTCCTTCTAAATGACTGTTTCTTTACAGATCTACGCTAATGTAAAGAGACAGGTTGTCCCTGTGCCAGGTCCCAACAAGCAAAGCAGGACAGAGGCTGTTTTTAGGGAAGGAATGCGGCAAGATAATGCCTGCTCTGTCTCCAGCAGCTTGCTCGCCAGCTCGCCTGCTCGCTGGGGCAGAGGCAGGAGAGGAAGACTGCTCGCCCACGGCCTGGTCATGAGCACACGCTCCCCACCTGACTCTGCGTAACCTACGTGGCCACAGACCTATTATTTGCAGTCAGTAACAAAGATTCATCCTTGTGTCGATCATACAGCACGGAGAGTCTTTGTCACTCAGTGTAATTAATAGCCTTCACCTCGCAAGGGACGATGGGAGGTCACCGTTCGCATGTGACCCGGGTGTCCTCAGAGGGATGCTTCATGGATCCGTGCTGCCCTCCTTCTGACACAGTAAGTGGGGAAAGGTAAGCTAAGCTGAGTGTGTTTGGAGAGGCAGGGCAGGGAGCTCAGTCAGTAAGTGCTTGCTGAGGCCCTGAGTTCTGTCCCCAGCAGGCACTCGCATTAAAAGGCAGGTATGTGATCCAAGCACCAGAGAAAGAGAAGTGGCAGATCCCTGGGGCTGAATGGCCTGCCTAGCTAAGTCAGCAAGTTCAAAGCCAGTGAAGACCCCATCTCAAAAGCAGTGGGCAGGGCCAGAGGAACTACACCCAACATTGACCTTTGACCTCCACATGCACAAACGCATATGTGCACACGTACTTATTCATACATGTATGCCTGTACACCCACTAACGCACACAGATATGAACATACATGCACTGAAATTGTAGTCTCTACAAGGGTCTACTTCAAACCATGCTACCTGCCACCTATTCATCCAGGAACCTGTCAGAGACAGGTAAAAGCTCAGACTTCAAAAGGACAGCACTGAAGACAGGCTTGAAGGCCCTCACACGATTGTTATGCCAATTAATAATTAAGGCAATCCCTCACAGACAAGCCCAAGGCCAATCTGAGCTGAGCGACCCCTCACCGAGATTTCCTTCTGAGGCAACCAGAGTCTGGAAATAATGTCATAATTTAGGACAACTTGGGCACTATGCTTCATGACAAACATCCCATTTAATTAAACAGAATTCGGTGTGCACTTAAAAAATAAAATCTTTGCAAGTAAAATCCCTATGCACACCATTTCGTTGGCGTAGTCCTAAGTGTTTAAGAGAGAGTTTGCATCCCTCTACCCCAAGCTCTCTCTGACACTGTACTTTTGCTCACTGAGTGCACAGGTCTCTGTTTGTCCGTAAACATGTCCATTTGTGTGTCCATGCACACAGGCATGCAGGTGTGTGCACACATGGGAGCACATGTGTGTGGAGGCCAGGACAGGTATGGGAGTCTCCCTTGACCTCTCTTCACCTTACACTTGGAGGCAGGGTCTCCCCATTGACCACAGGCAATCGGTGTGGTCGTTCTAGCTAGTCAGCTTGCTCCAAGGACTCTCAGTCTCTTCTCTCTAGGAACTAGAATTATAGAGAGGCTCTCACCCTGTGAGCAGGTTCCGGGGATCTGCACTAAAGCCTGCATGCTTGAGTGGCAAGCACTGTTTCCACTCGCCCGTTTCTCCAGACCACGCCACTGACCAATCCCGAGGAAAAAGATAACATACGTTCCTGTGACTGTGGGTGGACCATGCACGAGCGCGTGTGTGCACGTGCGCACACACATATACACTCATGCTCACACAAGTGCATGCACACCCACACATGACTACATGAAGCTAAGTTCTTTGCCTCTTCTCTACAGGGAACCGGGTAAATCTGAGACCTTAGGTGATTTACATCATCTGAGTCAGAGCGGATCCTGCTGGAGGGACCACACGAAGTCACCTAGGCTGCCTTGCCATCCCAAATACGCCCTCTTGAAGGCCACACTCGAATGGCACCACAGGGCAGTCTCGCTCTAAACCCTCTGTGACTGATGCCAGTGCTCCATGCTTGTTTAAAAACTTGCACTACCTCTCTGCGGCCTACACTGTGAACCCATGCTGAGGGCTGGGCCGGACGGATGGATCCAGTTCACCCCAGAGTCTCCATTCGCCGTGGTCTAGTGTTTCCTGCTCTCTGCCTAAATATGCACGCCGGATTCTGGTGCTGTTTTGCCATACAATGGAGTGATTAGGGTAACAGCAGAAGCTGAATCACATTCTCGAAGCAGCTTTCGAGCTTGGCCGAGGTCTGGCTTTGGCTGCACTTTCATCGGTCAACATGGGCGCTGTGTTGTGATGTGTAAGTTCACGGTCAGCCAGGCAGGATTTAGAATCACCATGAAACACATCCCTGGCTATATCTATAATGTGTTTCCCCCACCGAAAGCTTTGCGTGAACGGGGAAGAACCACCCTGAACGGGAGCCGGGGTCACAGTGTACGTAAAAGGAGAGAGTGGGCTGATGGCCAGCCTTCGGTTCCCTCTGCATCCTGACTGCAGTGCACTGTGGCCTGGTGCTCCTGCCCCAGATTCCCCACTGTCATGGTCTGCACCCCAAACCCTGAGCAGGAGAAACCCCTCCTGCCTGAAGTTGCCTCAGTCGGGTGTTTTGTCACAGCGACAGGAAAGTAACCGACACAGTCAGACTGCTTAAGAACAGCAGGCCCAGCAGCCTCTGCTCTGTGTTCTGACAGCAAGCTCATTCCAGCCCCTTAGCCACATTTGCAGTTACTCATCTGGAGGGCTTGGAGTCACAAATCTGCTTGGGTATTACAATGGCCGCTGCGACATCTTTCTGTCTCGTGCCCATGCTGACCTGCCCCGTGTCTCAGCTCTGGCTGTATTACAAAACACTATGGACTTAAACCACGAAGCTCAATGGGTCATGACCCAGCAGGGTTCCTCCTGCCATGGGAAGGGTCATTTTCTTGTTGTGCCCTTGCGGGTCCCTTCTCCAGGACACACCAGTATAAAAACTGTCCTTCCCGTGAAGTCACCAACCACATCTCACTAGGACTCATTAAGCCCAATAAACTCCCGAAAGCCCCCTCCACAGACCCAGCCATGACGGGAGTTGGGGCTTCGATAGAAAGTTTTAGGAGAAACTCAACTTAGTCCATGGTGACCTCTGCCTCAGATCCCCTCAAAGAGCAAAGCCCACTTTCTACACAGAGCACAATGCCTGTGGCGGAATTGACTATAGATTAGCTTGCCAGGCATTTTAGTGTAGGCATTTTTATTCGTGATATATTTAATGCATATTTATATATTATTCATATATATTTAATATAACGATAGTCATGCTGTATGTGTTTTAGGCTGCAGAATATGAAGTTAGCCCTGCATAATCAATTTCTACCTAAAGTGTCAATTTTGTATTAAGACATCCATGTATCGGCTGTCACCGTGGATCAGCCACATGAGTAATTGGAAATGTAACTTGCATTCAGTGCCCTGTGTACGATTTGTTCTAAAGACCTAAAGGAAAAGGTCAAAGTGGCTGGCATGGCCATGCAAACACCGGACGATGCTTTATGAAACTGAGGCAGTTTCGCTTTACCACCAACCTGAGTCACAGCAGGAAAACAAACCAAGGGGGTGATAAAGGCCGCTGCACCTGTCTCTGAAGCGACCGCACCTTTTCCTCTTCCGTGAATTATTAAGACGGGGGAAAAAGGAGGCGGATGGATGCCGTCGGGCATCATGTTTCTTCCTTGACTTTGCTCGTCATTAGCTCAGGGTTCCGCCTGGCATGTACGTGGAGGGCCAGCGAGGTTTCAGAGCTGACTGAACATTACCTCCAGTGGCTTCTAGGACCACTTAAGGTCTTGTCCTTGGCCTTGCTTTTATTGCACATTAAGGAAAATGGGCACCTGCATTCCAGGCACCAACTTCAAGCTGGTTTATAAAGTGCAGAAGCCACAAAGGAAGGACAGCTTGGTGGCTACAGTCAGCCAAGTCTGTGTCAGGCCTGACTCCCACAGAGGCTGGAGTGGCTGAGCTGGCTGACAGGACAGGAGCTGATGAAAGGGTGTTTGCCCAGCAGATGGTTCAGTGAGCTCTAGAATGGAGGCACCTTAGGGAACAGTCATCTTGTCAAACACCCACCCTGCCATTCTCCAGAGCCGGATAGAAACAGTACAGGGCTAACCTGAGAGGCTGCATGTCCTGAGAATATGAGTTCATGAGCCTGGGCAGGCTGTACCATGGCCCCCTCTGCCCAGCATGGCCTCCTCCTCACCCGTACCCACCAGCCACTTTCACGGTCACTCTTGTCACCAAGACTGGGTTCCGTCTGTCTCCTTGATAGGACGTGAGCTTCTAGGAGCTCTGACTTCTCAGTCTCCACCTGGATCATGGTTCAAGCTCATTGTCCTGCTGTGCGTCTCTGTTCTAATTCTCAGAAGTGTGCCCCCTGCCAGGGTGTGTGGCCACGAGCTCCACTCATTCAGAAGAAGAAAGCAAACGGCTGGCTCCCCGCAGGGAAGTGTGTGTGCGTGCGTGCGTGCGTGCGTGCGTGCGTGCGTGCGTGTGTGTGTGTGCTTCTTATGATAGTTCTACTCATTAATAAACTGAGAATGGATTCCAGAAACACTGAAAGGTGAGGAAGGAACCACCTAACACACACACACACACACACACACACACACACACACCACACCACCACACACCACACACCACACACACCACACCACACACACACACACACACCACACACCACACACACACACACACACACACACACACACACCACACACACACACACACACATACACACACACACACACACACACACACACACACACCACACACAACCACACCATACTACATACATACCCATACCACATACACACACATAGGCATATACCTCTCTCTCTCTCTCTCTCTCTCTCTCTCACACACACACACACACACACACACACACACACACACACACACACGGCAGGAGGGAATACACATAGGACCACCCACCTCTCCACTCCACTCACTTTTCCAGACCCACTGACATTAGCGAGCCTCATCTTGGTCATGGAATTTGATGAAGCCGTATTAACTCTGGAAGACCACGTCTCCCTCTTGCTGCCCCTCCACACCCACCTTCCCTGTCACAGAACTAATATGAACATGCAGCGTCTGGTCAGGCCTACACGAATCAGCTGCAGGATCTGTGTCCCAGCAGTCTGAATCTATAGCTGGAACCCCTAGCCACCATGTCCTGTTTGCCCTGGCACCCTGCTAGGACCTGACCTCGTATCTGTAAGGGTTTGTTAAGATGGCTCCCTTTCCTTAGCACGGGTGTGACTACTGGTGTGACACAGTTTTTGCTCAGACTCTCATACTGTGCTTTGCTAAAGTAAACCCCTACAGAGGTGCCAAAGCCGCCCTATAGCCACTTCTAGACCGTGATGGCGGTGCCCTCCTGGTGTCTGCTCTTTTGGTTGTCGACACTCCTCTCAAAGGAGTTGGAAAGATTATATCTTCAGAAATTTCTTCACAGCCTGAGACAATCTCTCCCCTCTAAATCCACTGTGAATAATGGCATCCGGCCCCGAGAACAATGGAAAATCCTCACTTCCTTGCACACGATCGCTGTGGGAGGGTCACAGACTGGTTCTGTCAGTCTAGCTGGGACTTCCCCTAGGTTCTATTCAAGAAGCTTTCTGGAGGCAATCATACCCACCTGGAGTCCCAGCTACTCTGTAAATTGAGGCAAGAGGATAGCTTGATCTGGATTGTTGGCTGGCATTGACAATAGATCAAGACCCTATGACGAAAGGAGAAAGGTGGAACCAATCTCCCTCGTTTTGAAGCAGGAGGGTCAATGCCTCGGAATGAGCAGCCACTTCCCTTATGAGCTTCTTCCCTCACCATGAAAGACCTGGAGCAGTGACAGGTTGACATTGCAGTGGAGTCCGCTGATAGCTATTTAACAGCCCTAAACAACACAGCCACACCGTTCCGAGGTGTGAGAAACACTGTGGAAAGGGAGGCAGGAAAAACATAAGGGCCCGAAGAAGGTAGGAAGCAGGACTGTGTAATGAGATCTTCTAGTCAGAAGACAGCCATTACCATCTCATGCACAGCAGCCTCCTATGCCTCGACTGGGTCTTCTCAAGAACAGATCTGTCAGCGGCAGGCCACGGAAGAAGGGCTCAGGGGCCCCACCCACTGAAGACTTCAGGTACTGATGGATTCAAGGAACCATGGCTTCCGTTGTGTGCTCCACCAATCCCACCAGGTTTTATTAGAGAGTCCCAGTCCGGGGCTCACACACATGGCCCTGGTTAGTCTAACGGGGTCACAAGTAAAACCAGTACTGGATGAGCAGGAGGTGGGAGAGGGCAAGGGGGGGACAGAATGCACCCACACACACATATATGAAATTGTCAAAGGACAACATCAACCAATGAGAAGTCCTAGCTGGAGCAGCTCTAGTAGTAGCTGCGTTGTTGTGCTTGAAACATTAGCAACAATCAATATTTCTCTGAGCCCCAGGCACAGTTCTAAATGCTTACTATGTCCTGCCACCGCCTGTTCGTCATCAATATCCACTGGATATCTGGGGGAAGCTAAGAAAATAATAATAATCAGGCTATAACGACCATTGTGAAGTCGGCGACTTTGATCAGCATCGCGCACGCCTACTGCAGACAGACCTAAAACCGTGGCCTAATCTGCAGACGGCCTACATCCCACTCGTGTCTGAGACGCTTAGCAGAAAGAAGGATTCCACGCGGTGGGTCAACAAACGTGTTTGGGTCCCTCCTGGTTGCTCCACCATTCTTGGGTCCCCTGGAGGTCTTTGGAGTTCACCCCGCTAGTAAAGGATGAGATGTAGAGAAATACGACGTCTCCTGTGACTGAGAGCCACCTGACTGACTTGAATGCACGCACAGAAGCTTAGATCATGTGGGAGGAGAGGGAGCAAGAGAGTGGACATCCCTGCTCACCTGTCAGGGGTGGCCACCCACTCCCCCATCCTACCCCATGCCAGCCCACATTGGCAGAAATTAGACTAGGATGCCTCATGTTCTCATGAGCTACCCGGCTCCTCTAAGCCAGTCTCCCACTCCTACACCTAACCCAGGGAAGTAAGATGGGGTGATGGCCGAGGTGTTTGTGAACGTTCCCTGAGTCACTCAGGCTGTGGCCTGAAACAAACCAAGCTGACACACCACCAGGCCCTGACCTGGGCCAGGCATCCTGTAAGATGAGCCGGCTTCTGGGTGCGAAGGCGGGGCTCAGCCCTTTGGAGTCTAGCTCTGGTTCCCACCACGCCTTGTTTATTTGATAGGTCTCAGAACCTTCCTGAAGTTCAGCCAGGTGTAACAGGACTTACCTGACCATGGCTGGAGGCACCCGGGACGAGAGTGGGCAGAGGGGCAGGTCCTGTACTGGCCTCGCTTCTCCCTCCTTGCCAGCCGAAGTCATCCTGTTTACTTCAGATTTCACTGGGCTCCTCAGTCAGTCAGTCTCTGAGGAGATTCCCTGCAGCCGTTTTTTCCTATTTGAAGATACTCCTGTAAGAGTGCGGCATCAGTAACTCACTGGATCTCTAGAAATCCGTGGGTTAATACAGCTTAGTCTAGGTTGGTTCACCTCTTGGCATTTTTTCCTCCTCTGAGCCCACCAGCAGAAGCCAAGTCAACTCTGGATTTTCATTCTTCCTGCGGTAGACAAGCTCTCCTCAAACAGATTCCTTCCTCTTCAAGATAGCAATGTAACTTGTTTTCCTAGAGAAGGTGTTCAGTGCAAATAAACAGCACAAAATTTTTAAAGAATATAGTCAAATATTTCTCTCTCACTTTCTTTCCCACAATTCCCCCTCTCTCCCCCTCCCCTTCCCCTCCCCTCTCTTCCTCCCTCTCCCTCTCCCTCTTATACCTGTCTGTTCCCTGAGCTTCCTCCTCTAAACAGATTTCCCAGAAGAATCAAGACTATACAAGCAAATCCATAAAGAATGGTGTCTGTGCAATTCTATTCTACCTGAAAATTATTGGGTCCACGTTGCCTGACAAAGGCAGAGAGAAGAATCAGAAAGGACCATCTCGAATCTCATGGCCCAAGTGTGCCCAACAAATAAAGCCAAAGTGGGCTTTTAGTGTCTATAGTTAAACACGGCGATCAAAACCGATGCCATCGTAATCACAGTGGGAATTCTACTATGATTAAAATAAGCAAACTTGGCAGTTCAGGAACCAGAAACTAGAAATGCCATGCTTCTGCTTCATCCTTGTAACAGTTGGCATTAAGCTGAGATGCCCTGTCCCACAGTAGCTGGTCTGAAGGGATCCGAGCCCCTGGGGAGACAGGAAGCCTTAGAGCTTAGCCTAAGAGCTCTAGCCTTAGAGGTAGGTTACCCTGGTAAATGAAGTGGCCGCCAGGGTACAGAACAAGCAGAGGGCAGGCCTTCAGTGGTGCCTTGGGGACAAAGGCAGACTCTAGAGCACCTGAGAGGAAGCTGCTACAGGAAGCAAAGCAGGCAAGGGCGGGAGTTGGTGTAAACAAGAAATCACCACAGTGTGGGAGAGGCCAGGGCAGGGAGAAGTGTGAAGGGCCCATCCCCACCTGAGGCAGAGCCACATGGCAGGTAAATAGAGGGGGCTTCCATCTGCAGACAGCTGTAGAGAGGACCACATGAGGGGCATCCGTTCACCTCTGTGGTGGGACCCTCTCTCTGATCATGGAGATCACAGGAAATGCTACCCAGGACTGTGTTCTGCTGAAGCTAGGTACCTGAAAGGGAAGGAGTGCTAGAAACCCAGACACTTAGTACAGAAAGAAACTTGGAGGTTTTGTAGCCAAGCAGAAAACACATTTTCTTAATTATAATAATTATAATAATAATAATAGTAGTAGTAATAATAATGGTAATAATAATGGTAATAATAAAATAAAAGGTGTCACTAGAATTACAAGGAGCAAAGATACTGTGATAGTGTGTCTGGGTCACCAGCTTGACAACATCTGAAATCAACCACAGGGCAAGCCTCTAAGCACAGCTGTGAGAGATTCTCTTGGGAAGCAGCGTCTTCCAAGGGTGGGTCCCACAGAAGGAGTCCTTGTGCATGCTTGTCTCCCTGGCAAGGCCATTTCCGGTCTGCCCCTTACCCTCTTGTAACTGTGGCTGCTCCCATCACTGGTGTCACAGGCAGCTTCTTTAAGCTTCCAAGTTGTACTAAAGAGCAGCAGCTCTTCTAGAACCTTCCAGGTCCTCCATACCAGCTTGAGGAGGCTGAGGAATTCCACCTCGGACTGGGTGTCCATTGGGATCTGCACTGACCCTCACAGAGACTCTCTCAATATGCATTCTGTCCCTTCTGCTCCCAGACCTAACAAGGCACAACAGAAATAATCCTAAGGAACTCAACATCCTACAAACACTCACTTAGTTGTGGCCGCTCTCTCGGCGATGTTCTTATCTCCAAACTACAGTAGGGATATCTTAGATATTATAAAAAGTTATAAGAATGAAGTAAATTCACTCTAGTCCAGGAGTCAGGAATACACTTTTGTTTGTAATTGAAACATTGGAGAAGAACATACCATACTCGGTAATTTTCAATTAGTATAGCATAAGAATATTCCATATTTTGTTTATTTGGGGTTTTTGTTTGTTTGTTTGTTTTTAGAAAACTTGAGTCTGCACACCTATAAGAACCGCATGTTGTGTCTATGGCATTAATGTTGACCACCCCTGCATCAAAGGTTGACCACTCCTGTATTCGTGTAATATGTCACTCATAATTAGTTGCTATAGTTACCAGCATTATGATGAGCATCCTGTCAGTCTTTTTGGTCTTTATCTATCTTCACTACATGGGTCTGTCCTCAGCTACACATCTGTGTAGAACGCTATAGCTTAGACTGTACGATAACAGCCCTCGCTGGTGGAGGCACTTGCCTAAGGAGAACTCACGGGATTTGCCTTCAGTTACTCTCAACGGTGACGGGGGAAGTAGATAAAGGCAGGTTCTGTTCCTTGTATTTCTTACTTGGCCTGAAAGCATGGGACTAGATCCAAAGAATTCCTAGACATGGTGGGTGGCCTGGAGAGGCTATTTTTATGATAACTAAAATGGTTCGCTTAACTTTTGTGCCAACCAGCAGTTCAGCTAACGAACCTCCCTTCTGTCTGTTTGAGAGATTAGACAATGTTCCATTCTCTATCGTGAGAGTTGGCTTTTTTTATTTTTAAAATTCCAAGTCACCAATATGAGTAGGAGAAGTAGACGTGAGATAAAAACACAATTCATTTTGCCCAGACCCTGCATGTGGCTCCTGAAATGGCCAAACCAGGAGGAAGATCAGAAGTTAAGACTGGAATAAAAAAAGGGGTGCCTGAGAGCCAGGAGACTCTGGGTGTGTTTAGACAGAGGTGCTCCCTGGGGAGCTCAGCGGTAGGAATGACAGCCAATGAAGTCAAGAACGCAGACGATAGGCTACGGAGATTTTTGCCACTCAAGCGGGAGGACCTTGTTCCAATGCCAAGCAGCCATGTGATACGTTGGGCTGCAAACCCAGCACAGGAGGGGCAGACATAGGAGGCTTCCTGGAGCTTCGTGGCCAACCAATCTAGAGAGATCAGGGAGCTCCAGGTTCTGTGAAAGACTCTGTCTCCAAAATGATGATGATGATGATGATGATGATGATGATGGGGGTGGTGGTGATGATGGTGATGATGGTGGTGGTGATGATGATGATGATGATGATAACAATAACAATGTGGGAAGTGAGAAGATGGCACCCAGGGTTATCTCTGGCTCCCATGTGCATACACGTGCGTGCACACTTGCATATGCACACACACACACACACACAACACACACACACACACAACGCAGATGAGGAGGGGCCAACAGTCAACGCGTTCGTTCTGTAATCCTGCTGGTGGGAAATAGCTCCCTTTTGAAGCAAATTACACACAGCCTGAGCCATCCATGAGAACTGCAGGCTAATCCCCTCGGAGTTATTATGCGTAATGGGCCTAACGAAATCCTCTGTGGGTTGCTGAACGTCACTACAGGCAGGCATTCTGAACCGGCTGGCCCGGGGAAAGCCAGTGGACTTACTGGATATGGGTCCCGTCTATGCCACAAATCTCAAAATTGCTCAGGCTCCTCGGAGCCTTGTTACACTCCCAGCAGCCTGGGACAGCATCGCTCTGCAGTGAGGTCCTAGGAGCAAGCCCAGACACTGCAGTCAATACACCAGGCAGACTCTGTGCTTCCCCGAGAGCTGCGTGTTTTCCCAGATAAAATGTGTCTCCCCAAGGGAAGGGGGTCCCAGGAAGCTCCAGAAGAATCTCGGGAGGCTTTAAGACACAGCCACGGGACGGACGAGTCAGCCATATTGCTTCTTTCCATTGCTCTTGCGTTCATTGGCAAGGCAGGACGGCAGAGAGCCGCTGAGGCCAGGGCAGAGCATCTCGGGGAGAGGGCGGAGAGGACGAGGACGGAGGCTTCTGTGTGAAGTTGGGACGCAGAAGCCAAGCAGCGGCCAGGGCTTGGCAGGGGCTCTGTGCATTTTCCTTGGCTCGCTCTCACTACCTGTCTGATGGCTGCTGCAGCGCAGGAAGGAAATTTTTCAAGAGATTAAACTATTATTGTTTCCTGTGCGGCTGTCTTCGCCGGGGAATGAGAAAAGCTTTAAGGGTCCTTGAAAAGAGATTTGTCTGAATGGCAAGGCTGTCGTGATTCATCCCCCCTCCCTCCAGGTGGGATTTGACCAATTTCCTCAGGAAAGTGGTTGATTAGGGTTGCGGATTTATCCGCGGCCTAAATATAAGATGTCATAAAGGTAACTAATGCTCAGTTCACCATCACGGGGAGTTAAGAGTTTATAAAAAGCTATTTTTAACGGTTTGGAAGGAGGGAGAACTCATTTTTCAGGTTGCCAACATGTTTCAATAGTTAAAAACCTCCTTTGTAGCCCCCAATAATTCATGCTACCCACCGTTAAAGGTCGGCTGTGTTCTCGGATTTTGTAAGTTTTCTTGAAAAATTGATTCAATGTGTTTTGTTGTTTATATAAAAGGCACAGAGGGGAAGGAAAAGACGTAAAATGTATTTCCATCATGGGGAGTGACCTCAGCTCCCAGTGACATTCTCGGGCGAGGATCTCATTTCTTTTTCTCCACCCAACCCACGAGGGTGAAGTGGCTTTCCTGTGTCTATATCTATCATATAAATACCACTTGATGGCGAACTCTGCAGAGCCCCTCAACCAAATAGAGGGAAAGCAGAACAATCCAGAAAATACCGGATAGATCCAGGGCTTCCTGCAGTGTCTGATGCAGCTGAAGCACGCTGTGCCAAGGAAATGCTCTCAAATGCTGGTCTCCGGTTACGACCGTTCCACACCCAAGGTTGCCATCCTAGATATTACATTTGTCCCAAGTTGCAACCAAGCCAACTGAGTCTAAAGCACTGGTTCTCAACCTCCCATCCAGGAACCTTTAACACGGTTCCTCAGGTTGTGGTGAACCCCACCCCCAACCTTAAAATTATTTTCATTGCTGCTTCAGAACTGTAACTTTGCTACTGCTATGAACCGTAATGTAAACATCTGATTTTTCTGTTAATCTTAGGCAGCTCTTGTGAAAAGGGCCATTCAACCCCTGAAGGGATCCTGACCTACAGGTTGAGAACTGCTGGTTTAAAGGAATCTGTGTGAGTGGCCTCTCCTCTAGACGCCCACAGAATTCACTAGAGCCGCCTTACACGGCCATAATGCAAACACCATTAGTAACTGTGTACTGGGGCTACACACTGACTGACGTCACGGGATCTGTCATTTCAGGTTAGATATTTGGACTTTGTATGGATGGTGGATCGTGAAAGCATGTTTATTCTCAATTACTGTTAACAGTGTTGTCACTTCCTATGATCTGTGCAACATGAATGCACTCGGTCCCAGTCAGCACTGCAGTAAAGAAGGAAGACAGAAGCAGATGGGAGCAGGTGGAGCGGGAAGAGGGTGGTGATCGTGATCAAAGTGCATTGCATACATAAATGAAATTCTCAAAGAATTAAAAGCCAAGCATGCTAGCATATAGATTATTCAGTGCATGATATGTATGATCATTACATACCATGATGCATGAAACGTGTGAATATTGTCTCCATTAAGAGTTTATAATTACACTTAGTTATCTGCTGCCCATGCGATAGGATATGTGACGTGTTTTCCCACTTGATCTCTTAAGTCCTTCACCATTTAAGTTGATATCAAAACAAATAGCACATAGGCTATATGAGGTTTGTGCAAAAGATTGTGGAGAATTTAAGTGTGGGATGAGCAAAGAGAGAAAGGAAAAAGGCTTGGAGTCTGTGTGTGTGGAGAGAGCTGAAGCAGCTGAAGCTGAAGCCAGGAGTCCACACTGACAGACTCAGCCGCTTGCCCGGCCACCTTGAGCTGTCACATGTGGGTGTGTAGACTATTATTATTAGTGTGACCACGGCACCAAGCAAGTACACACACATTGATGGTGCTTTCTGGCCCTTTGCTAGTGCTAGAGACAGGCAAAGAGCGCTTTATTAGACTTTAAAATAATATCTAAAACTTCCATAGACTCTTATTGGAAGATCAACCGTAGATTAAGGGTGGGTCTTTCCACCTCAATTAACTTAACCTTGGAAGTTTCGCACAGATACGCGCAGAGATCTAGCTCCCGCACAATTCTGAATCCTGTTGGCAACCAGTGTCAACCGCCATGGTGGTTCATTACAGATCTCACTGAAAACTCTACCACCCTGCACTGCCATCAGAACAGCAGCCCGCAGCCTCAGAGGGACCACCAAGAGTCAATGTCCAAAATAAGCAGCTGTCCACAGCACCTCAGACTTCATTCCTCTCACAGACAACTCTCCAACCCCCATGATGAGTAGGACCCTCTGCTGTGCCTGACCCACACCTCTCTGTGGGGACCGGGCTCTGTTTTTAGGGACTCCCCTCCCTTTCCATCCCATTGTATGCAATGTGGAGCCTTCTAGAGCCACAGCTCTGGCTACTCAGAATCGCTTCCTGGGAAATTTGAAGCAGAATCAACTCTGTCTTATTTCCTGCGGTGGTACCCAGAAGCTATGAGAAGGAATTCAGTCAGGGATGGGGGGACAAAACAATGTGAAGAAGGAGAAGACCAGGCCAAGAGCCATTTCCAAGGCTCAGGACTGCTCCTGTCCTTGGGTTCCGCGAGGCAGCCCACCATCTGCTAAACACATTCCCTCTTTGCCTAAGTTGCATTGAGTTGAATTATCACCACCACGTACAATGGCCGTATACAGAATCGTAGCAAGCCTCCCATCAGCCTTCCTTGTAATCCACAGCAAACACTTGAACCCATGCATGCTCGGCTGAATACAAACGGCACCAAAGTCAAGAAAGACCAATAGCCAGCAGGTGCTCCACCTCTGAGGGGTGTGTGTGCGTGTGCGTGTGCGTATACGTGTGTGCGTGTATGTGTGTGCATGTGTGTGAAGAACATCAGTTACCCAGGAATACAGAGGGGCAGCCCTCTGAGAGCACACAGGATGTCACCCTGGTCAACAAAGCATCAGTTCAAAGCCTTTCAGATCTTCCTCAGCCTCTCAAACTGTACCAGGAAGGATGTGTTCACCATGCACAGCAGAACTTACAATCATCTTCCTCCCTTTCTCGAGAGTCCCATACACGCCTATCCCATAATCCACCCAGTACAGTTCACCGTCGGTCACTCACTGCATCGGCCCTCAGAGAGCCTCAGTGTTAGCAGCTGGAAGACTGGTACTAAGCTATCTCCTCCTCCAGGTCAGTCAGGTGTCCTTCCACTATCAGGAAATACTCTTTTGGAGTGTTTCCAATGAAGGTTATGTCTTGAGCTGCTGCAAACAAAATCCCTCTGGCTGAACAGGATGCTTGAGCCCTTCTAAACCAGGAAGTGGCTATGAGCCTATGCCTGAGCTGTTTTCATGTGATACACTGTAAATATAAAGTCACTCAGGAGTAAGGATTCATAGTGAAGATGAATACAGAAACACACACACACAGAGACACACACACAGACACACACACAAACACACACAGACACAGACACACACACACACAGAGACACACACATACACAGACACACACACAAACACACACAGACACACACACACAAACACACACAGACACACACACAGACACACACACAGAGACACACACACAGACACACACACACACACACACACACAGAGACACACACACACACACACACACACACACACACACACACAGACACACACACACACACAGACACACACACACACACACACACACACACACAGACACACACAGAGACACACACAGACACACACACACAGACATATACACAGACAAAGACACACACACACAGAAACAACACACACACACAGACACACACAAAGACACACAGACACAGACACACACACACACACACACAGACACACACAGACACACACACACACAGACACAGACACAGAGACACAGACACACACAGACACACACAGAGACACACACCCACTCACGCAGACACAAACACACACAAACAGATAAACGCACACACAGAGAGACACACACAGACCCACACATAGACACACACACACACACACACACACACAAACACACAGATACACACAGACACACACACAGACACAGACACACACACACATACACACACACACAGAGTGAATAGACACTTCTGGGAGGAAGCTATGACAACACACAAGTACTGGTTGACTGATTAGGATTTCAGTGATGTGAGAAGGTTGGAATGTTCCAAGTCTAGGGCTAACCTATCTCCAGCTATCTTTATCCTTCCTCCAATAGCCAGTTTTTGCTCACCTCTGTATGTGGTATAACATCCTTGTGACTATCAGGCAAAAGTTTTGGAATGTGTGAACAGACACCCCATCTTCTACCAACCCAAAAGCTAAGAAAGTTGTCAGTGTCTGAGGACTGTAAGAGACGTTCCTCCGATTTTCTGTGACCCGCCTACCTGGGGGTTCCACCAATGTATCTGAAATGTTTGTGGACTTGTGACTTCCTTTGTTCTGTCACTATCAATATTTCACAAAACTACTGCTGTGTCAGAACATGGTTGGGGACTACCGGACTCTATTCCCCAGACAGTCACTCACTCACTCACTCACTGATTCACTCACTCACTGACTCACTCACCCACCCACTCACTCACTCACCCACTCACTCACTCACTCACTCACTCACTCACTCACTCACTCACTCCACTCACTCACTCACTCACTCACTCACTCACCACACCCACTCACCCACTCACTCACTCACTCACTCACCCACTCACTCACTCACTCACTCACTCACTCACTCACTCACTCACTCACTCACCCACTCACTCACTCACTCACTCACTCACTCACTCACTCACTCACTCACTCACTCACTCACTCACTCACTCACTCACTCACTCACCCACTCACTCTCTCACTCACTCACTCACTCGCTCACCCACTCACTTGCTCACCCACTCACTCGCTCACCCACTCACTTGCTCGCCCACTCACTCACTCACCCACTCACTCACTCATATTTGGCTCTAGAATAAACTGTCTCTTATCCGTTTTTGGGTGGTTGCTGTGTTTCTTACATCGACAACACACATGTCTCAGGATACATGTTTGAGTACAGCACATGTATACATCAAAGGACTGACATGGTCTCTGTGTGACATGAGATTTCAGAGGTATCCCTCTCATTGTCCGAGACGACAGCTCAAGAGGAGAGTTAGAACATGACAGTCACTTGTGCTCAGGGGTGGCATTGCAGCAGGAAGAACCTGTGCCAACAGAGATGGGCATGAAAACAGAGAGGGGCCATGAAGACCCGCATGTCCTGGAGGACCTGAGCTGGAGGGGCTTCCCACTGGATCTTCAGTGTCGGCACAGGAGTCTGCGCCATGGTGGCCCAGCAGGAGCTGTCTTTGAAAGTCAAGACAGAAATTAAGGGTAGCACTGAAGGAGAGCCCTCGTACCTGTGAGCTCTGCCTCGTGGACAAGGTTATATACAGGTCAGGGTATAACCTGATCGGTCCGCATTTCCCTCCTCATCTTCCCCAGAACACATCCTGGGGTCCGATCCTTCTCAGCAGTCTTCCCTTGCTCTTGAGGCCTCAAGAAAATATCAAACTGGAGGAAGAGACAGCACGGCAGGAAAGGAACTCCTCACAATGTGTTCTTACTGCCTACACCGGAACTCAAGAGTGCTGTTGTGACACACCGAGGTCGTCGTGGGGACTGAAAGGATGGAAGAAATAAGAATCACAACAGCCATGAGTTACACGTGTGTATAACGCGTGCATGTAGGTGTGCATGCGTGCAAACTCATAGATGGGACTGCAGAGAAAGTCTTCAGTCCACATCTAAGACAGGAAGAGGTGACAAGGTAACAGGGCAGATCATAATGTGGCTTCTGGTTCTTCTCTGCCTGTCTTAAATTTGGCATCCCACTGGACTGGTGTTTATTTTCCAGGAAAACGTGAGGCGAGTTCCAGTGAGCTGGATTTCTGTTCTGGCCACGCATGCTCAGGTGTGCCCACATGGAGCCCAGGACGATAGCATAGAGCCACTCACTGTGTGTCCTGGAGAAACGGCAGATCACGATGGACAGACAGACAGCAGCCTTGAGAGGCCCAGACTTTTCCTGTGTCAAGGTTCTGTCTACAACCCGGGTTAAGTCTGGAGGGCAGTGCCGTGTGACTATAGCACTTCCTGATATGGAGAGCAAGTTTACCTCCTGATTAGAGTCAGATCCACCACTCCAGGCCCCCTCCTCTCAGTATTTAAGGCAGATTCAGACTGCATACCTCAAATGGGCCAGAAAGCATTGAACCCCTGCCAGAAGGCTTGTCAGAGAGAGCCACTGTTCAGGTGATGTAAAGGTCCTAAGACCCAGCAGTGTCTGCCACAACCTCTCCCAACCCATCTCACCTCGCTACCATCATCGCCAAGTGAAAAGGTGACATCAAGGATACACGTGAACAAACAGAGAAGCCACAAGTGGACGACACAGAGGGAGCAGGAACAAACGGGTGGACGTGGTAATTTGTGAACGCACGTAGAAACCCCACATCATCAGAGGATCTCTGTGTTTACTGAGTTACAACCCGTCAGCCAGCACCAGCACGGGGTTCTCCCACCCACTCCCCAGGGCAATGGCATCTATTTACGGTGACAAAAAGATTGATCTTGGACAAGGAGTTAGTTTGGATAAAGCCATTGCTTCCAAACACTACTTCGGTAGCATGTGATGGATCACGTGTAAATTTCAGCACATTGCTTAAGCCTCTTGCCTCAGAAGGTCATTGGCAGAGAAAAATAATGGAGCAGAATATTTGAGTAAATAAATACACACAGAGCTATGCAAGTTATAGGAGGGGACATTTCCTTAGATACTATGCAGAAGGCTGGACCCGGCTGGGCCGGACACTCCATCCTAAAACAGCTCTCTGTTCTGCGGGTCCTGTGGTCTCCGAGCAGAAGCTGACTTTTCTGGCAAAGTGTCTATAACTGAGCTGTGGTATAAGGTGCTACGAAGAAGTGACTACAGAAGGCCTATTTAGACCTTCCTGGCAAGAGCGTCGTGGAGGGAGGCAGGGGAAGTCTGCCCCTCTCGCAGAGGATTTCCTTACCAGGATGTGGAAAACAGTCTTTCTGTCACGTGTGGCTTACAGTCAGCCAGCAGCACAAAGAGTGGTTTCAGGAGCCCCACGTCCACTCAGAGTGCCCGAGA
Source organism: Rattus rattus (assembly GCF_011064425.1). Classification (NCBI taxonomy): domain Eukaryota; kingdom Metazoa; phylum Chordata; class Mammalia; order Rodentia; family Muridae; genus Rattus; species Rattus rattus. Next base: position 51,221,888 of record NC_046157.1, on the reverse strand, counting down.
ATGCTGTGACCGAGACCTGGGGAGCAGAGCGTGAGCTGCCTCACAGCCCCGGCTTGGACAGGGAGAGCGCTGTTGACAAGTGCATGGGATAAATATCATTACCTAATATGCTTTCCACCAGGGAAAATGTCGTCACCTGTTCAGTAGGTAAAGTCGATGTGCCTGAGCAGAAGCGAAGCAAGCTCATGTAAACACAGCCTCAAGATGCCTCGAGAGATACTCCTGCCTTTTCATAAAAGAGTTTTTAACTTCATATATGTGCACTGCACTTACATCCTCCCCCACCCCATGGTCTCTCAGTCCCTCTGAAATTCATGGCTTCTCTTTCTTCAATTAGTGTGTGTGTGTGTGTGTGTGTGTGTGTGTGTGTGTGTGTGAGAGAGAGAGAGAGAGAGAGAGAGAGAGTGTGTATATATAAATACCCCATTGAGACCATTTAGTTATTACTCTGATATATATGCTTTTAGGGATGACCCCTTGGGGTTGAACAATCAATTAGGGAATCTCATCCCTGGGGAAAATGAATTCTCTCTCCCTCAGCAATCATTAAATACCTGTAGCTCTCTGTCTAGGTGTGGGATCTTGCGAGATTTTCCGTACATAACAGCACATGAAGAAGTATTATAGTTATTCAGGCAAACATCTAGTAGACTCTCTTGGGTGCAGGGTCCCTAACATATATAGAAAGCAAACTCTCCCAGCAGATATCCTAGCCCTGGCCCTTGCAACCAATCTGTTCCCTTTCCTGCGATGTTTCCAAAGCCTTAAGCATGGTGTCCTGTTGTAGACATATCAGTTGGGATTGGGTACCTGGTTGTCACTGATTCTCTGTACTGTGACCAGTTATGAATTTCTATAATGGTCTCAGCTGCAGCCCCTCCCCCAAAAGAAGCTCCTCTGATGAGGGATGAGAGCTACCCTTTTCTGTGGATGGGCTGCCTTTTAAATGTCTAGAAGAGGGACGGCCTCCACGCTGTTGGGAATGACCAGCGCACGCCCCATGATATCCACAGAGCATCCTGAGATAGGGGCAGTAGGAACTAGTGGAAAATAGGGTTTCGGATTTGGGAGTTTGGTCACAGCTGCACTATTCTTTCAGAAACCTGGTAAACATCTACTTGATGCTCTGAGAATCTTGCCACTGAGCAAAGAAACCCCCACCAGGCAACAGGCCGTGGGCCAACTTTGTCAAAGACACCGCATGGTTAGGGGATGTGAGCCTCGGAGGGGCTTTCTGGTAGCTCTCTGGAAGCTGGCAGGCTTAGCCCTCAAGTGCAGACTGCTGGTAACTTCCAGTACAGCAGCAGAGACAGAAAAAATGTCCCTGACCTCAACACGGCAGGGAAGACAGAGTCAGGGGACCAACAGAAGCATTTCAGTGTTCAGTGATGGGTCAGGGTCCTGAATGTGAGTGTTTGGTGAGCTTTGGGTGAGCTCAGGGCTCTCTCCCTCCCCAGCCAGATCGTCCACTCGTCCCACAGTGGTCTCACTTTGCACCCTATTCGAATGTCCACATCTGGTTAATTAGTTGGCGACATACCAATGTGGGCTTCAGAGCACAGGGGACGTTAGAATTCAACAGAAGACAGACAACTTTCTTCAAGTCTCTCTGGAGATGGAGTCAGTTGATGGAGATAGAGGCCCCTCGGTGTGAAGTTTCAGCCTCCATTGGGAGCTGGCTCTACCAGTGACTACAGGCCAAGCGGACTGACTCTCGTCTTTGCCTCTGATCCTCACAATTTGGCTGTGGGCAGAGACTCGTTGCCCAGTACTTTCCATCTTCCAGATGCAAAGCCCACCCACCCAGTCTGAAACCTACTGTCTGAGGAGTCTGTGAGGCCTAGAACACCCCACAGCACCGAGAGACAGCTCTGTTCCGCTAGCATCCTGACATGCCCTAGAGCTTTGGGCCAAAATGCTTCTCAGAACTGCGTGGATTCTCAGCGAGCATCAGGCACCACTGAGAGTTCAAACCTGTTTCATTAAAACCCATGAAGCCATCTGTGTTAACTTGTTTTAACCCCTTCAAGGTTATTAATCCTTAATTACAACAAAGACTTCCTGTTTGGTCTCCCCAACGTCTGCCCACTCTGTTCTTGAAGGCAGGTGGAAGAAGATCCAAGTTGGAGACAGAAGACGGTCTCCAGTAATCTCCTCACCATCACCTGAACACCAATCACACGAATGGAAGGACCCAACACCTGGAAGTGCCAGCCTGACCCACCTAATGATCACACACTCATAAGTAGCCAGTCAGTACGAGCCAATCCCACATCAGACCCAAAGAGCCACACCACAGAAGTAGGACCTAAATGTCTGAATATCGGTTTAAGTCATTTAATTGTGAAGGTGCTCGTTACACAGCAAAAGCTAACAGATACGTCTAGTTTTCTCTTTGGCAAAAGCTGGCCTTACCATCAGCGCTTAGGCCCACAGCTGGTTAGAAACCAGTGACTGGGCTGGGGTGAAGCTCGGTAGTTTGCCGAGCATGTGTGGAGACCTGAGTTTGACCCTCACACTATAAACAAAACAAAACAGCATCTACAGCAGAGGACTGACCGTTATGACCGGGCCTCTGCATTGGTTTTGCTGAGACCTTTCTTCCTTATCAGGAGGCTCCCATGTCTTTACCTTCACGTAACTTTCTAATTCTTCTGGAATTTTAGCACATGGAAATTTCCACAAGGTTCTGAGAGGTTGGAGGTTTCTGGTGTTGTTTTTGTCTAAAATTCCCGCAATTCAACTGTTTTTCCCTTGAGTTCCAACAGAATGGCCAATGTGGAAGACAGAACAGCATGGCCCTGTGTGTGGGGGATGTCACGGGTGCCAAGCACAGGAGTGGAGCAGGGCAGGGCTAACTCGGTGGTACTGGATGTCCGTCGGGGTGTTCCTCCATGAGGAAGATTGCTTGCAAGAGAGATGAATACAGAAGGCAGAGGAGGAGAGTAAAGTAACAGCAAGGACGTTTGAAAACGTCAAAGAGAGGCTGTTAACTATTTACCAAAAGAGAATTATATATAATACATGTACGGCTGAGCCCTCAGAGGCCAGAATCCTGTCTGTGAACTGTCTCTCCAGCTCCCCAAATTTAAAAAAAAATCTGGCCTTGACTGGTTACCCATATGATGTATTAACCAACAGCAAAAGTGAGTACTTTATTCCAGGAAGCTCCCTGCCCACCTGCGTGGGCCCTCTCCCTCACCCACACAACACCTCTCTCTCTAGATGCTGTTTTCTCCTGCATCCCACAGGGAGCATAGTCAATAAACCGGTCAGCACACGCACGCGCTTGTTCAGACACGGGAAGAGTGTCTCAGATGCATTACTGTGCTGCTGCCTTTCATTTTGTTTTTATAACAACCTGCAAAATGATAAATGCCACTTCCTTCTAACAAATAAGAAAATGGTGGCTTAGAAAGGAAAGCCTGTATCTGTGGGTGATAAATTAAATAAATAAATTTCTCAGTTCAACACCCACGTGTGCCCCTCTTGCCTCACCCCAAGTTTCTCTTCATCGGAATGAAGAACACATTTCAAAGAGAAGAGCTGCGTCCTAAAGGAAAAGGCCACAGCCGTTTCTCAGCAGGACTTTTGCTGTCGTGTATGGGCCAAGTCCACATATGGGACCAGATGCACGTTTTTATGAAGTTTGTCAGGATCCCGGCAGTGCCATTTGCTGGCATGTTAACACCTCCTGCCTCAGAATGGCAGAGTTGAGTAATTGGGACCAAGACCATACAACCCACTTTCTGTCCAGGTCACCATCCATCACTGAGGGAAGTCAGGGCAGGGACTCAAGGAGGGACTAAAGTGGAAACCAGGGGAAAAAGAGGCATGCTGGCTCCCTCCTAGGTTCATGCTCTGGCCACCTCTCTTATAAGTGCACTTGCCTAGGGATTGTGCCGCCTACAGTGGGCGTGAGGCAAGACCCTTCCATATCAATCATCAATCAAGACAATTTCTCATAGATGTGGCCGCTGGCCAAGCTGATGGAGGGATGCTATTCTCCAGTTAAGGCTCCCTCTTCTCCAGAGGAATCTGTGCTATATGCTGACAGTTAAAACCACCCTATCCATCAAAGCCAAAAACGCCTAAAATTTGGCCCTTTACCAAAAGAGTTCACCAAACCCTGCTCTGGACACTGACAACATTTGGGTGAAATGGATAAGAACATAGATTCCGGCCTAAGAAGATGACTCAGAGGTTAAAGTGCTTGCCAAGCAAGAAGACCCTAGTTTGGGTTTCCTATGTAAATATGGGATGGGCACTCCAGTCACCTGGAAGTGGCCTTGGAAGACAGAGACAGGTGATTCACGAGATCAATGTGACTAGAGAGACAAGTCCTGTCAGTGAAGCCAGCTCTTCACTGAGAGAATCCGACCCTCCCAAATAAGGTGGAGAAAGATCCTGGACATCACTCTCGGTCTTACACACACACAAACACACACGCACACATGCAGACATGCACACACATGCACATATGCACTCATGCACACATGCACATGCATGCACACACACACTCGCGCATGCACACACACAAGCAAACACAAACACACACACATGTACACACATTCACATACATGTACACATGTGCCCACACACAGGTACACACATGCATGCACACATACACACATGCATACAGGCAATGCACACACATGCATATACACATGTCCACATACAGGTAAACATACATATCATATCATATATGTACACTTGGAAAGAAGAAAAAGAGGCAGGTTGAAAAGAGTACAAGTTCTACATTAAAGCAGCATGGGATTTAATCCCACTGTGCCCTTTGCTGAGCTGCCATACAAGCTTTCTCCTGTCACACGGTGACAGTAGGTTGTTGAAAGGCTGAAGTGACTGCAGAAAGTACTTAACAAGGCACGTGGTGCACACTCAATAAATGACTCTGCTCTCATCTCTACAGATCAATAAAAGTTTCTGTCTCCTTGAGGCAGCGTGAGAAGTGAAACTGCTTGTTTGGTGGATGTGTCAATGATGCTCTGGGGAGACCCCTCTGGTAAAGGACTGCTCTGTGTGCCCTGGGCAGCTTCTGCAGGGGCCTGCAGGGATGTCTCCACAGCCTGGGGCATGCTCTTCCTGAATCCTCATAAAGAGACACAGAGGTCTGGACATCTCTGTTCCAGGAGTGAAGAGAGAAGGTCGACCCCCGTGGGCTGGCGGAGGCTGTGCCCCACGCTCTGTCCAAGTCACTCCTACCCCCGTGGTGGGTATCGCTTACAACCCAAGGCCTCTCTTTTGAGGAGTCTTCATGCCAAAGGCTTTTCTCTGAGTGAACCCAACCCATACCTTCCCCATAGGAATAAAACCAACACTCTGGCTGGCAAACTAATGCCACCATCCCCAAGATCCACCTGTCCCAAACCACAGAACGTATGACTACCTACGTGACGCTATATGACAAAAGCAATTCTGCAGACGTGGTTTGTTGAGGACCTTGAAGGAGATAGACTGTTATCCGGGATTATGTAAGTTACTGGTAGGTTACATTAAAAGCAGAGAAGCCGTCCTGGTATGTACAATGGAAAGGAGACAGACAGCAACATGGCTGGCTTGAAGCTGAGGGGAGGGACCGTGAGCCGGAGTATAAATGTCCCTTAGAAGCTGGAGAAGGCATGTGAGGAAACCTCCGTGGCCTCTCGAGGACCCTGAGGACATCTTGGTTTTATTCCAATGAGGCTCATAAGGGACTTCTGACCTAGGACTGTTAAGATACCAAACATGGGAGTCAAGGGGACAGCTCCGGCAGGGGGACAAGGGGGCAGCTCAGGCAGGGATGGAGGATCTAAGTTCGATTCCTGGAATCCACAGTTTTGTTTTTTTTTAAATCAATTATGAGGAAGCTGAGGCAGGTGGATTTCTGTGAGTTGCAGGTCAGCCTGTCGACATGATGAGTTTCAGACCAGCCAGGGCTACACAGTGAGACTCTGTCTCAGAATCAATTGAGTGAATAAAAAGATTAAAAGTCAAGCGTGGTGGTGTATAATTACAACCCCGGCACCTTAGAGATTGAGACAAGAGGATCTTCCAGGGCTTCTGGCCAGCTGACCCTCAAAACAGTGGCCCAGGCCCCAGTGAGAGATCCTGTCCCACACAGAAGATGGGTGTGTTGTAAAGAATTATGTCTGAGGTTGACCTTTGACCTCCACATACTTGTGCACAGAACACACACACACACACACACACACACACACACACACACACACACACACACACACACATACACACACACACACACACACACACACACACACACACACACACACACACACACACACACACACACACACATACACACACACACCACTTAATGGTTTTGAAATGTGCTGTAGTATTAATATCTAAATCCCAGCCTGGGGTTTCTGCCTTTGCTTATTTACAGGAGGAAAGACACACGCCCTAAGCAGCCCAACAGCCATGCCTCCCCTCCACGCTGTTAGAATCCACTTTTCTACCCATGACCCTGAGTTACTATTTACCATGTTCCGTCTGGGCTGCTCTTAACTCCAATTGGAAAGCCCTCGGGGCCATGCTCTCTTGACCCTTAACCCATAGCAGCTTCTCCTTCCTCTTCTACACTTCCTTCTTCTCCTCTTGGCCCTCCTCTGACCCTAAGCCTGAGAGGCCTAAACCCCACCTATGTCTCTCTGCCAGCTATTGGCTGTTGGCGTCTTTATTTATCAATTACAACTGATCCAGGGTCACTTAGCAAGCATCTACGTACAGACTCTCTCCTCTCTGGGGCGACCAGTTTTGGGGGACAGCATCAGGTCAATCCACTGCAGAAATGGATGTTAAGCTGTGTTGTTTTAAACCACCATGCTTGTGAAATTTGCTACTGTGACAGTATTCACAACTGATGCGTGTAAAATCCACAGACGGAGGGCGCTCAAGCCCAGAGCACCTCCAAGACTGGGAGCTGCAATGCTTCCTGGGAGTATCTATGACAACAATCAAGAGACATGGGTCACATGGGCTTACACTGCGCAGATGGGGTCGAGAACAGCGAGACGGACACGCAACCGAGTCACACACCGATGCAGGCGACTGTGGTGACTGTGGTTTTCCCCAGGTAACAACGCCCTCTGCCCCGTGTGGACATCTTGGTTTGTTTTCTATTGCTGAGACCAAAAGCAACCTGGGAAGGAATGGTTTTATTTCAGGTTAAGTTTACAATCTCTCACTGAGGGAAGCCAGGATGGGAACTGGACATGGAAGTGGAGCAGAAGCCATGGGGGAGCGCTGCCCACTGGCTTGCTCCTTATAAAATGCTCAGCCTGCTTTCGTATCCCACCCAGGACCACCAGTACCACCACAGTGAGCTGGGCCTCCCACACCCATCATTAATTAAGACAGCTGAGGCTCCTCTTGCTGGATAACTCTAGCTGTGTCAAGGTAACAAAAATCCAACCAGGGCAGTGGTGCACGTGGATTTATAAAGTTGGGGACAACCTGTAATTCTCCTGGTTATACTGGGCACCTGAGCTGGTGAAACACGGGGCTCTTGAGAGCCACAGAAAGGTCATCTGCCAGTCCCCTGCACACCTGATAGTCTGTTGTTGTTGAGCACAAGGATTGATTTTGACATACGGTAAGGGAGACCGGAAGAGCAATCCAGTCGCTACAGTCTGTCCACTAACACCCAGCCCCTGGGCATGTGGATGCCTTACGGCATCTCTCCTTCCTTAGCGGAATGCACCAGCCCGTAGACATCCGCTGAATTCATCCAGACACATTTCAAAATCCCCAGGAGACTCCTGAGGCCAAGGACGGTACCAAACCATTGCAAGCTTTGATTTTTCCTGGGTTGGCACATCTACAATAACGCTCAGTCTCTACATTAAGCACTGTGAATGATAGGTGGTAAGAGGAGACGGCGTCACTATGGCAATACGGCATGATGAAGTGACTTCAAACTTATGAATGGCCTGCTTTTCTGTTTAATGTTCTCCGATCACAATGGAGCGTGGGCAAGTGGACCCCCAGAGCATAAATCCCTGGGGAGGGCATGCTGCTGTGGCCCGTGCCACTGTCTGCTCGGCGGACGCAAAAGGTTTCCTTCGAGACACGTCACAGTCCTGAAGCTTCACCCTGTCATCCTCCTCTACTCTGTGACAAACTGTCTGAAAAGAGCCTGGGCTGCTCTTCAGAGTTTTCAGCCTGGGAACACTGGCGTTGTCACTTTGGAACTGTGCTGAACACGGTGGTAGAGAACACCGTCGAATGATGCAGCCAAGAAGCCAAGAGGAAGAGACGAGGGCCCACGTCTCCTTCAAGGCACCCTCTCCATGCCTGACCCACTATACCTCATCCAGTAAAGGGTCTGTCGTTTCTGAAGAGCGCTGGAGGCTGAGTACCAACCTTCGATGCCCAGCCTTGGCAGACATCTACAATTCAAACCACGGCATCCCCATTTCTGGAGACACCAGAAGTAAACCCAATCTCTCCCTGCTGGGACGATACTCCTCCTTTCCCCAGATCTTTAAAGGGTTGCTCTCTTTTTCAATTACCAACAAGATTTGTTTACATTTTTAAACAATTGGCTCTCTATCTCACTTCTTCAGTCTAAAGTAGTATCCATATAAAAGAAGTAATGGCTGGCATTACTCAGCTCAAGTCCAAGCACATAAGCCAAGCACACGCACCATTGTATACACACACACACACACACACACACACACACACACACACACACACACACCCTACCACCACTGAAAGGCACAAGACCGATGTAAGATGTAGAACTAATTAATTCCAACACTGCTGCTGGCTGGCACTGATGAGTTCAGTTTGGACTCAGAATTTCAGCACCTCTAACTACCCGTTCCTCTGGCAATGGCTTCAAGAAAGGACCAGGGCGAAGGGGGAATACAGTTTTCTATTTCCACTGCAGGACCCTGTGGTAGACCAGGCTGAAGTGTAGGGAAATCTGAGCTCACTGGTGAACAGACGACAGAAATATCCAACCCCCTTCACAGCTCGATGCCCAGAGCCATTGCCTACCTGGCCCATCTCATCGTCTGTATCTGACTCCAGATGTCTCTGAGAAGAGGAGGCACTGGAAGGAAAAGATGGTTGGGAATACCTCAGGACGTCTGGTGCACCCTGGGAGGGCAGCAGTTTGTACCCGAGAGGCAGCATCAGGAAAGTGCTCAGTGAAGGTCCGAGGCATAGCCAGAGAGGGAACACGGCTCTCATGTCTCTCCAGGCTACCTCTGTGGCCTTGCTTACATAGACTGCTCATTTCTAAGAAAAAAAAGAAAGAAAATGAGAAGAGGAGGCACCTGAGGGTGAGAGGAAGAAGCAGACACCATGGAGGGAGACAAGGAGAAGGAAGAAGAGAGAGAAAGAGGGGGAGGGAAGGAGAAAAAGAGGTGAGGGGAGAGAAAGGAAGGGAGGGGGGAAGGAGAAAAGGAGGCAGATTAAAAGCTGAATGAACTCTCCTAATGGCCACCAACAGGGAAATGGGAAGCCTCATCCAACCCAGAGGGAGAGAGGAAAAACAAACTTGACTTGATGTTAGACCATGATTATGTTAGAAGATAATCATGAGAGAACAGAAAAGTGGAAGTGCCCCCACACACAGACACACACAGAGACACACACACATACACAGACACACAGACACACACACAGACACACACACACACACACACAGACACACACACACACAGACACATACACACACACACACACACACACACACACACACAGACAAATACACATACACACACACACACGCAGACAGACACACACACACAGACAGACACAGACAAACACACACACAGACACACACACAAACACACATACACACACACAGAAACAGACACACACACACACACACACACGGACACACACACACAGACACACACACACACACACACACACACACACAGACACACACAGACACACACACACACACACACACACACACACACGGACACACATACACACACAGACATACACACACAAACATATAAAGACACTCATACACACAGACACACACACACACACAACTACTGAAGGTGTGTCTGAAGAGAGTGCCAGTGTACTCATACAAAATATAAATAAATAAATCTTTTTTTTTAAATCACACACATCCACAAAAAAGTAAAACCTGGCAGACTCTTTTAACACGGCACATTTACAAAACCCCGGCTTATGTCCCCAAAGGACTGAGTCAATGTCCTCACTGTTTACTGAAGAGCAGCAGAGAGACCTTTACAAGATGCAAATAAGGGCTGGCAGTCTTGACAGCGAGCTCTAGTCAGAGCTGGAGAGACAAGCAGGAGGAGCCCTGCACCGCCTGCCCTGATGGCAGGTACAACAGAGTGGAGGCCAGGCCAGCCTCACTCCACCCTTGCAGCTCAAGATACAGGAAGCATCGGTCACCCCAGGGTCCTCCGAACACCAACAGTACCAACAAGAGCAGGGCCAGCACCAGTGCAGTGGGC